>NW_017191484.1:0-10759 GCF_001704415.2 Capra hircus
AAAGGGTCCTTCACACCCTTGCTGCAACTCAAGAAGTTCCCCGACCGTCTCCTTCTAAACTCGAGAGAAGCACGAGAGTCCCGCCCACATCCAGAGGAGACCTGTTTCCGCCTCCGAGCTCGAGAGGAGGGATCCTTTCCCTGCGAGGTGGGGAAAGAATTCCCGCGTTCCCGTTGCATCTCAAGAGGAGGTGCTCTCCACAGGAAAGGCGAGAGGAACTCCAGGGTCGTGCCACCATTCCCAGAGTCCCCCAGATGTCTCAGTCCATTCCAGGGAAACTGTTTTCCCTGCACTGCCTCGACTTTGAAGCCGAGGATCGACTCACACCACGGTGGCACGTGGGACAGCCTGTGGGAAAGCCTCGTGGAAAGCCTCGTGGGAAAGCCTCGAGGGAAAGCCACAGATCCCTTGATGAACGCTAAAGGGAAGAGTGACACTGCTGCTACAGCTCGGGAGGAAATCGCACGTGCATGCCTCCCACTCGAGACGAGGACTGGTTCCCCCTGGGAGACTCCAGAATTACCCCAAGATCCATGTCAGCACTGGAGAGGAATCCTCAGGTTCTGGCACACACTCCACACAAGGTCTTAGGCCCCGGCATCGACGGGAGAGGAATCCGAGAGGCCCCGAGCTACTCGCATGGGGACTGGCTTTCCTGAGGCCACCAGAGCGGGTCCCTGAGGACCCCGTCTTAAGTCGAGAGCACCTGCCGCAACTCGAGAAAATCCAGGAGGTTCTCCCCTCCAGGCGAGGTGAGGCCCATTTCCGCTGAGGCAGTCTCGAGGCTAATCACACCTAACCTCTGGAACTTCCAAAGGGTCCTTCACACCCTTGCTGCAACTCAAGAAGTTCCCCGACTTACCCGTCTCCACTTCGAGAGGAAGCACGAGAGTCCCGCCCACATTCAGAGGAGAACCGTTACTGCCTCCTAGCTCAAGAGGAGGGATCCTTTCCCTGCGATGGTCGGGAAAGAATTCCCCGCTTCCCGTCGCATCTCAAGAGGAGGCTCTCTCCAAAGGAAAGGCGAGAGGAACTCCAGGGTCGTGCCACCATTCCCAGAGTCCCCCAGATGTCTCAGTCCATTCCAGGGAAACCTGTTTTCCCTGCAGTGCCTCGACTTTCAAGCCGAGGATCGACTCACACCACGGTGGCACGTGGGACAGCCCTGTGGGAAAGCCTCGTGGGAAAGCCACAGATCCCTTGATCCATGCGAAGGGAAGCGTGACACTGCTGCTACAGCTCGGGAGGAAATCGAACGTGCATGCCCCCACTCGAGACGAGGACTGACTCCTCTGGGGAGACTCCAGAAGTACCCGAAGATCCATGTCAGCACTAGAGAGGAATCCTCAGGTTCCGGCACCGACTCCACACAATGTCTTAGGCCCCGGTATCGACGGAAGGGAATCCCGAGAGGCCCCGAGCAAACTCACATGGGGACTGGCCTTTCCTGAGGCCACCAGAGCGGGTCCCTGAGGTCCCAGTCGTAAGTCGAGATCACCTGCCGCAAGTCCAGAAAATCCAGGAGGTTCCACCCTCCAGGCGAGATGAGGCCCATTTCCGCTGAGGCGTCTCGAGGCTAATCACATCTACCCTCTGGAACTTCCAAAGTGTCATTCACACCCTTGCTGCAACTCAAGAAGTTCCCCGACATACCCGTCTCCACTCGAGAGGAAACACCAGAGTCCCGCCCACATCCAGAGGAGCCCCGTTTCCGCCTCATAGCTTGAGACGAGGGATCCTTTCCCTGCCTGGTCGGGAAAGAATTCCCGGCGTTCCCGTCGCATCTCAAGAGGAGGCGCTCTCCACAGGAAAGGCGAGAGGAACTCCAGGGTCGTGCCACCATTCCCAGAGTCCCCCAGATGTCTCAGTCCAGTCCAGGGAAACCTGTTTTCCCTTCACTGCCTCGACTTTCAAGCCGAGAATCAACTCACACTACGGTGGCACGTGGGACAGCCCTGTGGGAAAGCCTCGTGGGAAAGCCTGGTGGGATAGCCTCGAGGGAAAGCCACAGATCCCTTGATATACGCGAAGGGAAGCGTGAGACTGCTGCTACAGCTCGGGAGGAAAGCGCACGTGCATGCCCCCACTCGAGAGGAGGACTGACTCCCTGGGGAGACTCCAGAAGTACCCCAAGATCCATGTCAGCACTGGAGAGGAATCCTCAGGTTCCGGCACCGACTCCACACAAGATCTTAGGCCCCGGCATCGAGGGTAGAGGAATCCCGAGAGGCCCCCGAGCAACTTGCATGGGGACTGGCCTTTCCTGAGGCCACCAGAGCGGGTCCCTGAGGTCCCCGTCGTAAGTCGAAAGCACCTGCCGCAACTCGAGAAAATCCAGGAGGTTCTCCCCTCCAGGCGAGATGAGGCCCATTTCCGCTGAGGCGTCTCGAGGCTAATCACACCTAACCTCTGGAACTTCCAAAGGGTCCTTCACACCCTTGCTGCAACTCAAGAAGTTCCCCGACATACCCGTCTCCGCTCGAGAGGAAGCACGAGAGTCCCGCCCACATCCAGAGGAGCCCCGTTTCCGCTCCTAGCTCGAGAGGAGGGATCCTTTCCCTGCGTGGTCGGGAAAGAATTCCCGGCGTTCCCGGCGCATCTCAAGAGGAGGCGCTCTCCACAGGAAAGGCAAGAGGAACTCGAGGGTCGTGCCACCATTCCCAGAGTCCGCCAGAAAATTCCTTGTCGGGAATTTTATTGGCCTTCCGCGTAAACCTAGCTATTCAGCCTTTTTCCTCCAGTTAATCTTCTTACTACCCTATAATTTCTTAATCTCATCTTACATTAATAAATACACAAGACTTTCCACGTCAACGCCGTCCATCCATCGAATTCCCTGGATCCAGCGGGGCTGGACCCCGGCACACTGAGATATCTGGGGGACTCTTGGAATGATGGCACGACACTGGAGTTTCTCTCGCCTTTCCTGTGGAGAGCGCCTCCTCTTGAGATGCGACGGGAACACCGGGAATTCTTTCCGGAACATACAGGGAAAGGATACCTGACCGCGAGGTACGAGGCGGAAACGGGGCTCCTCTGGATGTGGGCGGGACTCTCGTGCTTCCTCTCGAGTGGAGTCAGGTATGTTGGGGAACTTCTTGAGTTGTAGCAAGGGTGTGAAGGACCCTTTGGAAGTTCCAGGGGTTAGGTGTGATTAGCCTCGAGACGCCTGAGCGGAAATGGGCCTCATCTCGCCTGGAGGGGAGAACCTCCTGGATTTTCTCGAGTTTCGGCAGGTGCTCTTGACTTACGACGGGGACCTCAGGGACCCGCTCTGGTGGCCTCAGGAAAGGCCAGTCCCCATGCGAGTTGCTCGGGGGCCTCTCGGGATTCCTCTCCCTTCGACGCCTGGGGCCTAAGACCTTGTGTGGAGTCGGTGCCGGAACCTGAGGATTCCTCTCCAGTGCTGACATGCATCTTACGGTACTTCTGGAGTCTCCCCAGGGGAGTCAGTCCTCGTCTCGAGTGGGGGCATGCACGTTCGCTTTCCTCCCGAAGCTGTAGCAGAACTGTCACGCTTCCCTTCCCTTGGATCAAGGGATCTGTGGCTTTCCCTCGAGGCTTTCCCAGGAGGCTTTCCCACGAGGCTTTCCCACAGGGCTGTCCCACGTGCCACCGTGGTGTGAGTCGATCCTCGGCTTGAAGTCGAAGCAGTGCAGGGAAAACAGGTTTCCCTGGAATGGACTGAGACATCTGGGGGACTCTGGGAATGGTGGCACGACCCTGGAGTTCCTCTCGCCTTTCCTGTGGAGAGCGCCTCCTCTTGAGATGAGACAGGAACGCCGGGAGTTCTTTCCTGACCATGCAGGGAAAGGATCCCTCCTCTCGAGCTAGGAGGCGGAAACGGGGCTCCTCTGTATGTGGGCGGGACTCTCGTTCTTCCTCTCGAGTGGAGAGAGGTATGTAGGGGATCTTCTTGAGTTGCAGCAAGGGTGTGAAGGACCCTTTGGAAGTTCCAGAGGTTAGGTGTGATTAGACTCGAGACGTCTCAGCGGAAATGGGCCTCATCTCGACTGCAGGGGAGAACCTCCTGGGTTTTCTCGAGTTTCAGCAGGTGCTCTCCAGTTACGACCGGGACTTATGTAACCCGCTCTGGTCCGCTCAGGTAATGCCAGTCGACTTGCGAGTTGCTAAGGGGCCTCTCGGGATTCCTCTCCGGTCGATGACGGGGCCTAAGACCTTTTTTGGAATCGGTGCCCGAACCTGAGGTTTCCTCTCCAGTGCTGAAATGGATCTTGGGGTACTACTGGAGTCTCCACAGGGGAGTCATCTTCGTCTCCAATGGGGGCATGCACGTGCGCTTTTCTCCCGAGCATTAGGAGCAGAGTCAATTTTCCCGTTGGGTTGATCAAAGGGTTTCTTGTTTTCCCTCGAGGCTTTCCCACGTGGCTTTCCCACGAGGCTTTCCCACAGGGCTGTCCCACGTGCCACCATCGTGTGAGTCGGTCCTCCGCGTGAACGTCGAGGCAGTGCAGGGTAAACAAGTTCCTCTGGAAAGGACTGAGTCATCTGGGGGACTCTTGGAATGGTGGAACGACCCTGGAGTTCCTCTCACCTTTCTTGTGGAGCGTGCCTCCTCTTGAGATGCGACAGGTACGACAGGAATTCTTTCCCGGCCAATCAGGGAAAGCATCCCTCACATTGAGCTAGGAGGGGGAATTGGGGCTCCTCTGGATGTGGGTGGTACCCTGGTGATTCCTATGTAGTGGCGACGGGTCTCTTCTGGATCTTCTTGAGTTGCAACAAGGGTGTGAAGGACCCTTTGGAAGTTCCAGAGGTTAGGTGTGATTAGCCTCGAGACGTCTCAGTGGAAATGGGCCTCATCTCGCCTGAAGGGGAGAATCTCCTTCATTTTCTCGAGTTGTGGCAGGTGCTCTCGACTTACGACGGGGACCTCAGGGACCCGTTCTGTTGGCCTTAGGAAGACCAGTCCCCATGCGAGTTGCTAGAGGGCCTCTCGGGATTCCTCACCGGTAGATGCCGGGGCCCAAGACCTTCGGTGGAGTGGGGGCCAGAACCTGAGTATTCCTCTCCAGTGCTGACATGTTTTGGGATACTTCTGAAGTCTCCCAAGGGGAATCAGTCCTCGTCTCGAGTGGGGGCATGTGCATGCTCTTTCCTCCCGAGCTGTAGCAGCAGTGTCATGCTTCCCGTCGCGTGGATCAATGGATCTGTGGCTTTTCCTCTAGGCTTTTCCTAGAGGATTTCCCACGAGGCTTTCCCACAGGGCTGTCCCCCGTGCCACCGTGGTGTGAGGCGATCCTCGGCATGAAAGTTTAAGCACTCTGTAAAAACAAGATCCTCTGGAATGGACTGAGACATCTGGGGACGCTTGGAATGGTGGCACGACCATGGAGTTCCTCTCTCCCTTCCTGTGGAGAGCGCCTCCACCTGAGATGCGACGGGAATGCCGGAAGTTCTTTCCCGACCAAGCAGGGAAAGGATCCCTCATCTCTAGCTAGGAGGATGAAACGGGGCTACTCTGGATGTGGGCAGGACCCTCGTGTTTCCTCTCGAGTGGAGATGGGAATGTCGGGGAACTTCTTGAGTTGCAGCAAGGGTGTGAAGGACCCTTTGGAAGTTCCAGAGATTAGATGTAATTAGCCTCGAGACACCTCATTGGAAATGGGCCTCATCTCGCCTGGAGGGGAGAACCTCCTGGATTTTCTCGAGTTGCGGCAGGTGCTCCCGACTTACGACGGGGACCTCAGGGACCCGCTCTGGTGACTTCATCAAAGTCCAGTCCCCATGCCAGATGCTGGGGGCTTCTCTTGATAACTCTCCTGTTGATGCCCGGGCCGAACAACTTGTGTGGATTCGGGGCCGGAACCTGAGGTTTCCTCAGCAGTGCTGACATGGATATTGGGGTTCTTCTGGAGTCTCACCTGGAGAGTCAATCCTCCTCTCAAGTGAGGGCACGCACGTGTGCTTTCCTCCCGAGCTGTAGCAGCAGGGTCACGCTTCCCGTCGTGTGGATCAAGGGATCTGTGGCTTTCCCTGGAGGCTTTCCCACGAGGCTTTCTCACAGGGCTTTCCTCGTGCCACCGTGGTGTGAGTTGATCCTCAGCGTGAAAGACGAGGCAGTGCAGGGAAAACAGGTTCCTCTGAATTGGACTGATGCTGGGAGCCAGTATGAGGACTCCCGCCCGTGATAACGTCATGAGGAAGAAAGCTGACATAGGCATGGTGTGTTCAGACTTCAGGGACCCTCTGGAAGTTCCTATGCACGTACCCCAACAAAAATCTGCCGGCTTTTTTCTCTGCTTTTCCACTCTTCTGACATTTTCTGGAAAAAGTCAATTCAGGGCTTTAGTCTTCTGCATTTGAAAGAGTGTTTCAATCCAAAAACCCCCTCTGAATGCTTTCTAGCCTGCCTGCAGGACTCGTACAGCTGGGCATGTGATTGTTTGAGGCCTCCTTTCCCCAGGAGGCACAGGAAGCTTAAAGCATCCTAGGAATGTAGGGGCATCCGAGGAGTCAAAATCTTTATAATAGGACTGGATTAAAAGTTTCATTTTTTGGGGTCAATGCTTGCTGCTAAATTTTTCATATCCTTTATTTTTAGATAGAGTTGGTATATTAAAAAAACAAGTAGTAGACCTGGTATTAGCAACATTAGATCTTTGAGTTAAGTACCTTCTTTGTTATAACCCACTGCACCTTTGTTCTATAGAGATGTAACTTTAATGCTTTAAGGAAATGCAGATTAAAGAAAAACACTTCAGAGGAAACAAAATTAACATTCATTAAGGAAGAGAGCCAAAAAGTGTTTAACAAGCCTCTTGGCCAGAAGATAATGTAAATCACCAGAGACCTTTTGTATACAAAATAATGTACAGAAAGAGTCTGGGGTGCGAACGCTACATAATTTTGTGTTACCCATTGAACTCCATGTTTTATCAAAAGTATAAAAGGCTTTATGAACAATAAAGGATGGGGCCAGTTTCTCGGACCAGTTTCTCGAACTAGTCTCTCGGCCTGGTTTCTTGGGACTCAGGCTCCCCCCGTGTCTTTTTCTCTCTTTCTTCTTCTCCTCCCTTTCCTTCTCTCTGCTTTTACTTTAACTTCAGGCTGAATCTCCACCAGGGGCGCGGAGGCTCGTCAGGTCTACTTACTTGCCTGGCTGTTAAGACCTGCACGAAAGGGAGCTTAAGGCGAGGCACCCTTAGATATTCAAGCAGGGGCTGGTGGCCCAACGTAGATGGTGAAAATTCCTTGTCTGGAATTTTATTGGTCTTCCACGTAAACCAAGCTATTCAGCCTTTTCCTCCAGTTAATCTTCTTACTACACTATAATTTCTTAATCTAATCTTACATTAATAAATAAAAAAGACTTTCCACGACAACGCCGTCCATCCGTCGAATTCCCTGGATCCAGCGGGGCTGGACCCCGGCAGACTGAGATATCTGGGGGACTCTTGGAATGGTGGCACGACCCTGGAGTTCCTCCGCCTTTCCTGTGGAGAGCGCCTCCTCATGAGATGCGACGGGAACACCGGGAATTCTTTCCCGAACATGCAAGGGAAAGGATACCTGACCTCGGAGGTGTGAGGGCGGAAACGGGGCTCCTCTGGATGTGGGCGGATTCTCGGTGCTTCTTCTCCGAGTGGAGTCAGGTATGTCGGAGAACTTCTTGAGTTTGCAGCAAGGGTGCGAAGGGAACCTTTGGAAGTTCCAGATGTTAGGTATGGTTAGGCCTCGAGACGCCTCAGAGGAAAAGGGCCTCATCTCGCCTGGAGGGGAGAACGTCCTGGATTTTCTCGAGTTGCGGCAGGTGCTCTTGACTTACTACGGGGACCTCAGGGACCCGCTCTGGTGGCCTCAGGAAAGGCCAGTCCCCCATGCAAGTTGCTCGGGGCCTCTCGAGATTCCTCTCCCGTCCATGCCGGGGCCTAAGACCCTGTGTGGAGTCGGTGCCCGGAACCTGAGGTTTCCTCTCCCAGTGCTGAATGGATCTTGGGGGTACTTCTGGAGTCTACCCCAGGGGAGTTAGTCGTCGGTCTTGTGTGGGGGCATGAACGTGCACTTTCCTCCCGAGCTGTAGCAGCAGTGCAACGCTTCCCCTTCGGCGGATGGATCAAGGGATCTGTGGCTTTCCCCTTCGAGGCTTTCCCACGAGGCTTTCCCACAGGGCTGTCCCACGTGCCATCGTGGTGTGAGTCGATCCTCGGGCTAGAAATTCGAGGCAGTGCAGGGAAAACAGTGTTCCCTGAAATGGACTGAGACATCTGGGCGGACTCTGGGAATGGTGGCACGACCCTGGAGTTCCTCTCGCTTTCCTGTGGAGAGCGCCTCCTCTTGAGATGCGACAGGAACGCCGGGAATTCTTTCTCCGAACACGCAGGGAAGGATCCCTCCTCCTCGAGATAGGAGGCGGAAACGGGGCTCCTATGGATGTGGGCGGATCTCTGGTGCTTCCTCTCGAGTGGAGACGGGTATGTCGGGGGAACTTCTTGAGTTGCAGCAAGGGTGTGAAGGGTCCTTTGGAAGTTCCAAAGGTTAGGTGTGATTAGCCTCCGAGACGCCTCAGCGGAAATGGGCCTCATCTCGCCTGGAGGGGGAGAACCTCCTGGATGTACTCGAAGTTGCGGCAGGATGCTCTCGACTTACGACGGGGACTTCAGGGACCCACTCTGGTGGCCTCAGGAAAGGCCAGTCCCCATGCGAGTTGCTCGGGTCCTCTCGGGATTCTTCTCCCGTCGATGCCGGGGCCTAAAACCTTGTGTTGGAGACGGTGCCGGAACCTGCGGATTCCTCTCCAGTGCTGACATGGATCTTGGGGTATTTCTGGAGTCTCCCAGGGGAGTCAGTCCTCGTCTCGAGTGGGGGGCATGCACGTGCGCTTTCCTCCCGAGCTGTAGCAGCCAGTGTCACGCTTCCCTTCGCCTGGATCAAGGATCTGTGCCTTTCCCTTGAGGCTCTCACACGAGGCTTTTCCCAGGAGGCTTTCCCCACAGGGCTGTCCCACGTGCCACCGTGGTGTGAGTCGATCCTCGGCTTGAAAGTCGCGGCAATCGAGGGAAAACAGATTTCCCTGGAATGGACTTAGACATCTGCGGGACTCTGGGAATGGTGGCAAGGCCCGGGAGTTCCTCTCGCCTTCCAGTGGAGAGTGCCTCCTCTTGAGATGCGACGAGAACGCCGGGAATACTTTCCCGACCACGCAGGGAAAGGATCCCTCCTCTCTAGCTAGGAGGCGGAAACGGGGCTCCTCTGGATGTGGGCAGGACTCTCTTGCTTGCTCTCGAGTAGAGACGGGAATATGGGGGACTTCTTGAGTTGCAGCAAGGGTGTGAAGGACCCTTTGGAAGTTCCAGAGGTTAGGTGTGATTAGCCTCCAGACGCCTCAGCGGAAATGGGCCTCATCTCGCCTGAAGGGGAGAACCTCCTGGATTTTCTCGAGTTGCGGCAGGTGCTCTCGACTTACGACGGGACCTCAGGGACCCGCTCTGTTGGCCTCAGGAAAGCTCCCCAAGCGAGTTGCTCGGGGGCCTCTCGGGATTCCTCTCCCGTCGATGCCGGGGCCTAAGATCTTGTGTGGAGTCGGTGTCGGAACCTGAGGATTCCTCTCCAATGCTGACATGGATCTTGGGGTACTTCTGGAGTCTCCCCAGGGGAGTCAGTCCTCGTCTCGAGGGGGGATGCACGTGCGCTTTCCTCCCGAACTGTAGCAGCAGTGTCGCGCTTCCCTTCGCGTGGATCAAGGATCTGTGGCTTTCCCTTGAGGCTTCCCATGAGGCTTTCCCACGAGGCTTTCCCACAGGGCTGTCCCACATGCCACCGTGGTGTGAGTCGATCCTCGCCTTGAAAGTCGAGGCAGTGCAGGGAATACAGGTTTCCCTGGAATGGACTGAGACATGTGGGGGACTCTGGGAATGGTGGCACGACCCTGGAGTTCCTCTCGCCTTTCCTGTGGAGAGCGCCTCCTCTTGAGATGGGACGGGAACGCCGGGAATCTTTCCCCCCACGCAGGGAAAGGATTCCTCCTCTCGAACTAGGAGGCGGAAACAGGGCTCCTCTGGATGTTGGCGGAACTCTCGTGCTTCCTCTCGAGTGGAGACGGGTATGTCGGGGAACTTCTTGAGTTGCAGCAAGGGTGTGAAGGACCCTTTGGAAGTTCCAGATGATAGATGTGATTAGCCTCGAGACGCCCCAGTGGAAATTCCTCTCCAGTGCTGACATGGATCTTGGGGTACTTCTGGAGTCTCCCCAGGGGAGTCAGTCCTCGTCTCGAGTGGGGCATGCACGTGCGCTTTCCTCCCGAGCTGTAGCAGCAGTGTCGCTTCCTTCGCGTGGATAAGGATCTGTGGCTTCCTCGAGGCTTTCCCACGAGGCTTTCCATTTCCCACGAGGCTTTCCCACAGGGCTGTCCCACGTGCCACCGTGGTGTGAGTCGATCCTCGGCTTGAAAGTCGAGGCAGTGCAGGGAAAACAGGTTTCCCTGGAATGGACTGAGACATCCAGGGGACTCTGGGAAATGGTGGCACGACCCTGGAGTTCCTCTCGCCTTTCCTGTGGAGCGCGCCTCCTCTTGAGATGTGACGGGAACACCGGGAATTCTATCCCGACCACGCAGGGAAAGGATCCCTCCTCTCGAGCTAGGAGGCGGAAACGGGGCTCCTCTGGATGTGGGCGGGACTCTCGTGCTTCCTCTCGAGTGGAGACGGGTATGTCGGGGAACTTCTTGAGTGCAGTAAGGGTGTGAAGGACCCTTTGGAAGTTCCAGAGGTAGGTGTGATTAGCCTTGAGACCTCAAGCG
>NW_017191485.1:0-10758 GCF_001704415.2 Capra hircus
CCAGGCGAGATGAGGCCCATTTCCACTGAGGTATCTCGAGGCTAATCACACCTGACCTCTGGAACTTTCAAAGGGTCCTTCACACCCCTAGCTGCAACTCAAGAAGTTCCCCGACATACCGGTCTCCACTCAAGAGTAACACGAGAGTCCCGCCCAATTCCAGAGTGGCCCCGTTTTCCGCCTGCTAGCTCGAGAGGAGGGATCCTTTCCCTGCGTGGCGAGAAAGAATTCCCGGCATTCCCGTCGCATCCCAAGAGGAGGCGCTCTCCACAGGAAAGACGAGAGGAACTCCAGGATCAGGCCCCATTCCCAGAGTCCCCCTGATTTCTCAGTCCATTCCAGGGAAACCTGTTTCCCTGCACTGCCTCGACTCTTAAGCCAAGGATCGACTCACACCACGTGCACGTGACAGCCCTGTGGGAAGCCTCATGGAAAGCCTCGTGGAAAGCCTCGAGGGAAAGCCTCGAGGGAAAGCCACAGATCCCTTGATCACGCGAAGGGAAACGCGACACTGCTGCTACAGCTCCGAAGAAAGCGCACGTGCATGCCCCCACTCGAGACGAGACTGACTCCCCTGGGGAGACTCCAGAAATACCCCAAGATCCATGTCAGCACTGGAGAGGAATCCTCAGGTTCCGGCATTACTCCACACAATGTCTTACGCCCAGCATCGACGGGAGAGGAAACCGAGAGGCCCCGAGAGGCCCGAGATACTCGCATGGGGACTGCCTTCCTGAGGCCACCAGAGCGGGTCCCTGAGGTCCCCGTTGTAAGTCGAGAGCACCTGCCGCAACTCGAGAAAATCCAGAGGTTCTCCCCTCCAGGCGAGATGAGGCCCATTTCCACTCAGTCGTCTCGAGGCTAATCACACCTAAACTCTGGAACTTCCAGAGTCCTTCACACCCTTGCTGCAATTCAAGAAGTTCCCGACATACCCGACTCCACTCGAGAAGAAGCACGAGGTCCCGCCCACATCCAGAGGAGCCCCGATTCCGCCTCCCTAGCTCGGAGAGGAGGGATCCTTTCCCTGTGTGTTCGGGAAAGAATTCCCGGGCGTTTCCGTCGCATCTCAAGAGGAGGCACTCTCCACAGAAAAGGCGAGAGGAACTCCAGGGTCGTGCCACATTCCCAGAGTCCCCCAGATTTCTCAGTCCATTCCAGGGAAACCTGTTTTCCCAGCACTGCCTCCACTTTCAAGCCGAGGATCGACTCACACCACGGTGGCACGTGGGAAAGCCTCGTGGGAAAGCCTCTTGGGAAAGCCTCGTGGGAAAGCCTCAAGGGAAAGTCACAGATCCCTTAATCCATGCTAAGGGAAGCGTGACACTGCTGCTACAGCTCGGGAGGAAAGCGCACGTGCATGCCCCCACTCGAGACGAGGACTGACTCCCCTGGGAGACTCCAGAAAGTACCCCAAGATCCATGTCAGCACTGGAGAGGAATCCTCAGGTTCCGGCTCTGACTCCACACAAGGACTTAGGCCTCAGCATCGACGGGAGAGGAATCTCGTGAGGCCCCCGAGCAACTCGCCTGGGGACTGGCCTTTCCTGAGGCCACCAGTGCGGGTCTCCAGAAGTCCCCGTTATAAGTCGAGAGCACCTGCCGAAACTCGAGAAAATCCAGGAGGTTCTCCCCACCAGGGGAGATGAGGCCCATTTCCGCAGAGGCGTCTCGACGCTAGTCACACCTAACCTCTGGAACTTCCAAAGGGTCCTTCACAACCTTGCTGCAACTCAAGAAGTTCCCTGACATACCCGTCTCCACTCGAGAGGAAGAACTAGAGTCCCGCCCACATCCAGAGGAGCCCTGTTTCCACCTCATAGCTCGAGAGGATTGATCCTTTCCCTGGTGGTCGGGAAATAACTCCCGGCTTCCCAACGCATCTGAAGAGGAGGCGCTCTCCACAGGAAAAGCAAGAGGAACTCCAGGGTCGTGCCACCCATTCCCAGAGTCCCCCCAGATGCTTCAGTTAATTCCAGGGAAACCTGTATTCCCTGCACTGCCTCGCCTTTCAAGCCGAGGATCGACTCACACCACGGTGGCACGTGGGAGAGCCTGTGGGAAAGCCTCGTGGGAAAGCCTCGGGAAAGCCTCCTGGGAAAGCCTCGAGGGAAAGCCAGAGATCCCTTGATCCACGCGAAGGGAAGGGTGACACTGCTGCTACAGCTCGGGAGGAAAGCGCACGTGCATGCCCCCACTCGAAACGAGGACTGACTCCCCAGGGGAGACTCCAGGAGTACCCCAAGATCCATGTCAGCACTGGAGAGGAATCCTCAGGTTCTGGCACCGACTCCACACAAGATC
The DNA here is from genome assembly GCF_001704415.2 of Capra hircus. Classification (NCBI taxonomy): domain Eukaryota; kingdom Metazoa; phylum Chordata; class Mammalia; order Artiodactyla; family Bovidae; genus Capra; species Capra hircus. The sequence continues at coordinate 2,305 of NW_017191485.1, forward strand.
TTAGGCCCTGGCATCAAAGTGAGAAGAATCCCGAGAGGCCCCCGAGCAACTCGCATGGGGACTGGCCTTTCCTGAGGCTACCAGAGCGGGTGCCTGAGGTCCCCGTCGTAAGTCGAGAGCACCTGCCCCAACTCGAGAAAATCCAGGAGGTTCTTCCTCCAGGCGAGATGAGGCCCATTTCCACTGAGGCGTCTCGAGGCTAATCACATCTAACATCTGGAACTTCCAAAGGGTCCTTCACCCTCTTGCTGAAACTCAAGAAGTTCCCCGACATACCCGTCTCCACTCGAGAGGAAGCACGAGAGTCCCGCCCACATCCAGAGTGGCCCCGTTTCCGCCTGCTAGCTCGAGAGGAGGGATCCTTTCCCTGCGTGGTCGGGAAAGAATTCCCGGCGTTCCCGTCGCATCTCAAGAGGAGGCGCTCTCCACAGGAAAGGCGAGAGGAACTCCAGGGTCGTGCCACCATTCCCTGAGTCCCCCAGATGTCTCAGTCCATTCCAGGCAAAACTTTTTTCCCTTCACTGCCTCGACTTTAAAGCCGAGGATCGACTCACACCACCGTGGCACGTGGGAAAGCCCTGTGGGAAAGCCTCGTGGGAAAGCCTCGTGGGAAAGCCTCGAGGGAAAGCCACAGATCCCTTGATCTACGCGAAGGGAAGCGTGACACTGCTGCTAAGGCTCGGGAGGAAAGCGCACGTGCATGGCCCCACTCGAGACGAGTACTGACACCCCTGGGGAGACTCCAGAAGTACCCCAAGTTCCATGTCAGCACTGGAGAGGAATCCTCAGGTTCCGGCACCGACTCCACACAAGGCCTTAGGCCCCTGCATCGACGTGAGAGGAATCCCGAGTGGCCCCAGAGCAACTCGCATGGGGACTGGCCTTTCCTGAGGGCACCAGAGCGGATCCCTGAGGTCCCTATCGTAAGTCGAGAGCACCTGCCGCAACTCGAGAAAATCCAGGAGGTTCTCCCCTCCAGGCGAGATGAGGCCCATTTACGCTGAGGCAACTAGCGGGTAATCACACTTTAACTCTGGAACTGCCAAAGGGTCCTTCACACCCTTGCTGCAACTCAAGAAGTTCCCCGACATACCCGTCTCCACTCAAGAGGAATCCGAGAGTCCCGCCCATATCCAGAGTGGCCCCGTTTCCGCCTGCTCCCTCGAGAGGAGGGATCCTTTCCCTGCGTGGTCAGGAAAGAATTCCTAGCGTTCCCGTCGCATCTCAAGAGGAGGCGCTCTCCACAGGAAAGGCGAGAAGAACTCCAGGATCAGGCCCCATTCCCAGAGTCCCCAAGATGTCTCAGTCCATTCCAGGGAAACCTGTTTTCCCTGCACTGCCTCGACTTTCAAGCCGAGGATCGACTCACACCACCGTGGCACGTGGGACAGCCTGTGGGAAAGCCTCGTGGGAAATCCTCGAGGGAATGCCACAGATCCCTTGTTGCACGTGAAGGGAAGCGTGACACTGCTACTACAGCTCGGAAGGAAAGCGCACGTGCATGCCCCCACTCGAGACGAGGATTGACTGCCCTGGGGAGACTCCAGAAGTACCCCAAGATCCATGTCAGCACTGGAGAGGAAACATCAGGTTTTGGCACCGACTCCACACAAGGCCTTAGGCACCGATATTGACGGGAGAGGCATCCCAAGAGGCCCCAGAGCAACTAGCATGGGGACTGGCCTTTCCTGAGGCCACCAGAGCGGGTCCCTGAGGTCCCCGTCGTAAGTCGAGAGCACCTGCCGCAACTCGAGAAAATCCAGGAGGTTCTACCCTCCAGGCGAGATGAGGCCCATTTCCGCTGAGGCGTCTTGAGGCTAATCACACCAGACCTATTGAACTTACAAAGGGTCCTACACACCGTTGCTGCAACTCAAGAAGTTCCCCGATATACCCGTCTCCACTCGAGAGGAAGCACGAGAGTCCCGCCCACATCCAGAGGAGCCCCGTTTCCGCCTTCTAGCTCGAGAGGAGGGATCCTTTCCCTGCGTGGTCGCGAAAGAATTCCCGGCGTTCCCGTCGCATCTCAAGAGCAGGCGCTCTCCACAGGAAAGGCGAGAGGAACTCCAGGGTCTTGCTACCATTCCCAGAGTCACCCAAATATCTGCGTCCATTCCAGGGAAACCTGTTTTCCCTGCACTGCCTTGACTTTCAAGCCGAGGATCGACTCACACCACGGTGGCACGTGGGACAGCCCTTTGGGGAAGCCTCGTGGGAAAGCCTTGTGGGAAAGCCTTGAGGGAAAGCCGCAGATCCCTTGATCCACGCGAAGGGAAGCTTGACAATGCTACTACAGCTCGGGAGGAAAGCGCACGTGCATCGCCCCACTCGAGACGAGGACTGACTCCACTGGGGAGACTCCAGAAGTACCCCAAGATCCATGTCAGCACTGGAGAGGAATCCTCAGGTTCCGGCACTGACTTCACACAAGGTTTTAGGCCCCAGCATCGTCGGGTGAGGAAACCCGAGAGGCCCCCGAGAGGCCCCCGAGCAACTCGCAAGGGGACTGGCCTTTCCTGAGGCCACCAGAGCGGGTCCCTGAGGTCCCCGTCGTAAGTCGAGAGCACCTGCCAAAAATCGAGAAAATCCAGGAAGTTCTCCCCTCCAGGCGAGATGAGGCCCATTTCCTCTGAGGCGTCTCGAGGCTAATCACACCTAACCCCTGGAACTTCCAAAGGGTCCTTCACACCCTTGCTAAACTCAAGAAGTTCCCCGACATGCCCGTCTCCACTCGAGAGGAAGCACGAGAGTCCCGCCCACATAAAGAGGAGCCCCGTTTCCGCCCCCTAGCTTGAAAGGAGGGATCCTTTCCCTGCGTGGTCGGGAAAGAATTCCCGGCGTTCCCGTCGCATCTCAAGAGCAGGAGCTCTCCACAGGAAAGGCGAGAGGAACTCCAGGGTCATGCCACCATTCCGAGAGGCCCCCAGATGTCTCAGTCCATTCCAGGAAAACCTGTTTTCCCTGCACTGCCTCGACTTTCAAGCCGAGGATCGACTCACACCACGGTGGCACGAGGGGCCGCCCTGTGGGAAAGCCTCGTGGGAAAGCCTCGTTGGAAAGCCTCGAGGGAAAGCCCATGATCCATTGATCCATTCGAAGGGAACCGTGACAATGCTGCTTCAGCTCGTGAGGAAAGCGCACGTGCATGGCCCCACTCGAGACAAGGACTGACACCCCTGGGGGGACTCCAGAAGTACCCCAAGATCCATGTCAGCACTGGAGAGGTATCCTCAGGTTCCGGCACCGAATCCACACAAGGTCTTAGGCCCCGGCATCGACGGGAGAACAATCCCGAGAGGCCCCAGTGCAACTCGCATGGGGACTGGCCTTTCCTGTGGCCACCACAGCGGGTCCCTGAGGTCCCCGTCGTAAGTCGAGAGCACCTGCCGCAACTCGGGAAAATCCAGGAGGTTTTCCTCTCCAGGCGAGATGAGGCCCATTTCCACTGAAGTATCTCGAGGCTAATCACACCTGACCTCTGGAACTTTCAAAGGGTCCTTCACACCCTAGCTGCAACTCAAGAAGTTCCCCGACATACCGGTCTCCACTCAAGAGTAACACGAGAGTCCCGCCCAATTCCAGAGTGGCCCCGTTTCCGCCTGCTAGCTCGAGAGGAGGGATCCTTTCCCTGCGTGGTCGAGAAAGAATTCCCGGCATTCCCGTCGCATCCCAAGAGGAGGCGCTCTCCACAGGAAAGACGAGAGGAACTCCAGGATCAGGCCCCATTCCCAGAGTCCCCCTGATTTCTCAGTCCATTCCAGGGAAACCTGTTTTCCCTGCACTGCCTCGACTCTTAAGCCAAGGATCGACTCACACCACGGTGGCACGTGGGACAGCCCTGTGGGGAAGCCTCATGGGAAAGCCTCGTGGGAAAGCCTCGAGGGAAAGCCTCGAGGGAAAGCCACAGATCCCTTGATCCACGCGAAGGGAAACGCGACACTGCTGCTACAGCTCCGAAGGAAAGCGCACGTGCATGCCCCCACTCGAGACGAGGACTGACTCCCCTGGGGAGACTCCAGAAATACCCCAAGATCCATGTCAGCACTGGAGAGGAATCCTCAGGTTCCGGCATTACTCCACACAATGTCTTACGCCCCAGCATCGACGGGAGAGGAAACCCGAGAGGCCCCCGAGAGGCCCCCGAGATACTCGCATGGGGACTGGCCTTTCCTGAGGCCACCAGAGCGGGTCCCTGAGGTCCCCGTTGTAAGTCGAGAGCACCTGCCGCAACTCGAGAAAATCCAGGAGGTTCTCCCCTCCAGGCGAGATGAGGCCCATTTCCACTCAGGCGTCTCGAGGCTAATCACACCTAAACTCTGGAACTTCCAGAGTCCTTCACACCCTTGCTGCAATTCAAGAAGTTCCCCGACATACCCGACTCCACTCGAGAAGAAGCACGAGGGTCCCGCCCACATCCAGAGGAGCCCCGATTCCGCCTCCTAGCTCGAGAGGAGGGATCCTTTCCCTGTGTGTTCGGGAAAGAATTCCCGGCGTTTCCGTCGCATCTCAAGAGGAGGCACTCTCCACAGAAAAGGCGAGAGGAACTCCAGGGTCGTGCCACATTCCCAGAGTCCCCCAGATTTCTCAGTCCATTCCAGGGAAACCTGTTTTCCCAGCACTGCCTCCACTTTCAAGCCGAGGATCGACTCACACCACGGTGGCACGTGGGAAAGCCTCGTGGGAAAGCCTCTTGGGAAAGCCTCGTGGGAAAGCCTCAAGGGAAAGTCACAGATCCCTTAATCCATGCTAAGGGAAGCGTGACACTGCTGCTACAGCTCGGGAGGAAAGCGCACGTGCATGCCCCCACTCGAGACGAGGACTGACTCCCCTGGGGAGACTCCAGAAGTACCCCAAGATCCATGTCAGCACTGGAGAGGAATCCTCAGGTTCCGGCTCTGACTCCACACAAGGACTTAGGCCTCAGCATCGACGGGAGAGGAATCTCGTGAGGCCCCCGAGCAACTCGCCTGGGGACTGGCCTTTCCTGAGGCCACCAGTGCGGGTCTCAGAAGTCCCCGTTATAAGTCGAGAGCACCTGCCGAAACTCGAGAAAATCCAGGAGGTTCTCCCCACCAGGGGAGATGAGGCCCATTTCCGCAGAGGCGTCTCGACGCTAGTCACACCTAACCTCTGGAACTTCCAAAGGGTCCTTCACAACCTTGCTGCAACTCAAGAAGTTCCCTGACATACCCGTCTCCACTCGAGAGGAAGAACTAGAGTCCCGCCCACATCCAGAGGAGCCCTGTTTCCACCTCATAGCTCGAGAGGATTGATCCTTTCCCTGGTGGTCGGGAAATAACTCCCGGCTTCCCAACGCATCTGAAGAGGAGGCGCTCTCCACAGGAAAAGCAAGAGGAACTCCAGGGTCGTGCCACCATTCCCAGAGTCCCCCAGATGCTTCAGTTAATTCCAGGGAAACCTGTATTCCCTGCACTGCCTCGCCTTTCAAGCCGAGGATCGACTCACACCACGGTGGCACGTGGGAGAGCCTGTGGGAAAGCCTCGTGGGAAAGCCTCGTGGGAAAGCCTCCTGGGAAAGCCTCGAGGGAAAGCCAGAGATCCCTTGATCCACGCGAAGGGAAGGGTGACACTGCTGCTACAGCTCGGGAGGAAAGCGCACGTGCATGCCCCCACTCGAAACGAGGACTGACTCCCCAGGGGAGACTCCAGGAGTACCCCAAGATCCATGTCAGCACTGGAGAGGAATCCTCAGGTTCTGGCACCGACTCCACACAAGATCTTAGGCCCTGGCATCAAAGTGAGAAGAATCCCGAGAGGCCCCCGAGCAACTCGCATGGGGACTGGCCTTTCCTGAGGCTACCAGAGCGGGTGCCTGAGGTCCCCGTCGTAAGTCGAGAGCACCTGCCCCAACTCGAGAAAATCCAGGAGGTTCTTCCTCCAGGCGAGATGAGGCCCATTTCCACTGAGGCGTCTCGAGGCTAATCACATCTAACATCTGGAACTTCCAAAGGGTCCTTCACCCTCTTGCTGAAACTCAAGAAGTTCCCCGACATACCCGTCTCCACTCGAGAGGAAGCACGAGAGTCCCGCCCACATCCAGAGTGGCCCCGTTTCCGCCTGCTAGCTCGAGAGGAGGGATCCTTTCCCTGCGTGGTCGGGAAAGAATTCCCGGCGTTCCCGTCGCATCTCAAGAGGAGGCGCTCTCCACAGGAAAGGCGAGAGGAACTCCAGGGTCGTGCCACCATTCCCTGAGTCCCCCAGATGTCTCAGTCCATTCCAGGCAAAACTTTTTTCCCTTCACTGCCTCGACTTTAAAGCCGAGGATCGACTCACACCACCGTGGCACGTGGGAAAGCCCTGTGGGAAAGCCTCGTGGGAAAGCCTCGTGGGAAAGCCTCGAGGGAAAGCCACAGATCCCTTGATCTACGCGAAGGGAAGCGTGACACTGCTGCTAAGGCTCGGGAGGAAAGCGCACGTGCATGGCCCCACTCGAGACGAGTACTGACACCCCTGGGGAGACTCCAGAAGTACCCCAAGTTCCATGTCAGCACTGGAGAGGAATCCTCAGGTTCCGGCACCGACTCCACACAAGGCCTTAGGCCCCTGCATCGACGTGAGAGGAATCCCGAGTGGCCCCAGAGCAACTCGCATGGGGACTGGCCTTTCCTGAGGGCACCAGAGCGGATCCCTGAGGTCCCTATCGTAAGTCGAGAGCACCTGCCGCAACTCGAGAAAATCCAGGAGGTTCTCCCCTCCAGGCGAGATGAGGCCCATTTACGCTGAGGCAACTAGCGGGTAATCACACTTTAACTCTGGAACTGCCAAAGGGTCCTTCACACCCTTGCTGCAACTCAAGAAGTTCCCCGACATACCCGTCTCCACTCAAGAGGAATCCGAGAGTCCCGCCCATATCCAGAGTGGCCCCGTTTCCGCCTGCTCCCTCGAGAGGAGGGATCCTTTCCCTGCGTGGTCAGGAAAGAATTCCTAGCGTTCCCGTCGCATCTCAAGAGGAGGCGCTCTCCACAGGAAAGGCGAGAAGAACTCCAGGATCAGGCCCCATTCCCAGAGTCCCCAAGATGTCTCAGTCCATTCCAGGGAAACCTGTTTTCCCTGCACTGCCTCGACTTTCAAGCCGAGGATCGACTCACACCACCGGTGGCACGTGGGACAGCCTGTGGGAAAGCCTCGTGGGAAATCCTCGAGGGAATGCCACAGATCCCTTGTTGCACGTGAAGGGAAGCGTGACACTGCTACTACAGCTCGGAAGGAAAGCGCACGTGCATGCCCCCACTCGAGACGAGGATTGACTGCCCTGGGGAGACTCCAGAAGTACCCCAAGATCCATGTCAGCACTGGAGAGGAAACATCAGGTTTTGGCACCGACTCCACACAAGGCCTTAGGCACCGATATTGACGGGAGAGGCATCCCAAGAGGCCCCAGAGCAACTAGCATGGGGACTGGCCTTTCCTGAGGCCACCAGAGCGGGTCCCTGAGGTCCCCGTCGTAAGTCGAGAGCACCTGCCGCAACTCGAGAAAATCCAGGAGGTTCTACCCTCCAGGCGAGATGAGGCCCATTTCCGCTGAGGCGTCTTGAGGCTAATCACACCAGACCTATTGAACTTACAAAGGGTCCTACACACCGTTGCTGCAACTCAAGAAGTTCCCCGATATACCCGTCTCCACTCGAGAGGAAGCACGAGAGTCCCCGCCCACATCCAGAGGAGCCCCGTTTCCGCCTTCTAGCTCGAGAGGAGGGATCCTTTCCCTGCGTGGTCGCCGAAAGAATTCCCGGCGTTCCCGTCGCATCTCAAGAGCAGGCGCTCTCCACAGGAAAGGCGAGAGGAACTCCAGGGTCTTGCTACCATTCCCAGAGTCACCCCAAATATCTGCGTCCATTCCAGGGAAACCTGTTTTCCCTGCACTGCCTTGACTTCAAGCCGAGGATCGGACTCACACCACGGTGGCACGTGGGACAGCCCTTTGGGGAAGCCTCGTGGGAAAGCCTTGTGGGAAAGCCTTGAGGGAAAGCCGCAGATCCCTTGATCCACGCGAAGGGAAGCTTGACACTGCTACGACAGCTCGGGAGGAAAGCGCACGTGCATCCCCCACTCGAGACGAGGACTGACTCCACTGGGAGACTCCAGAAGTACCCCAAATCCATGTCAGCACTGGAGAGGAATCCTCAGGTTCCGGCACCCACTCCACACAAGATATTAGGGCCCGGCATCGACGGGAGAGGAATCCCGAGAGGCCCCGAGCACTCGCATGGGGACTGGCCTTTTCTGTGGCACCAGAGCGGGTCCCTGAGTCCCCGTCTAACTGTAGAGCACCTGCCACAATTCGAGAAAATCCAGGAGGTTCTCCCCTCCAGGCGAGATGAGGCCCATTTCCGCTGAGGCGTCTCGAGGCTATTCACACCTAACCTCTGAACTTCCAAAGGGTCCATCACACCGTTGCCCTGCAACTCAAGAAGTTCCCCGACATACCCGTCT
>NW_017191486.1:0-10757 GCF_001704415.2 Capra hircus
CCAGCCCCTAAGCCCTCCTCAAGGACGCTTGGGACCTAAGTGCAAAGGCAAGGCAGGGGTAGAGCTGAAGCCAGGAAGGCGCCAGTGGCGTTTCCGAGCCTCACACAGCCTGCTCCTTCCTGGGGAGGGAGCCTTAAAGCAAGGCAAGTCTGCGCAAGGCTCGCCTATGGCAGAGCATCTTGGTGCCAGGAACTCTGCCAGATCGGGCCTCTGAACAGAGCTAGAGATCTGCCGTACTGGAGTCGCACTTAGCTTCGTGCAAGCAGGGATTTCAGCTTGACGGGGACTTGCTGCCTCCTCTTCCCCGAGGAGGCTCGCTTCCCTGCTGGCTGTGCACTCGCCTATCAGGCGGGGGCGCAGGGCTCCTCCAGCAGGTCTTGCCTCAGGGGCTGCTTCCCCTGAGTTGGGGCTGTGGGCAGGAACCCAGACACGCAGGATCAGGCCCCAAACACCTGCACATGTCTCTGCTGGGGAGGAGAGTGCTAGGGAACCTACGTCTGTCATACACTTTCTGGGCACCCAAGGAATCAGCCTCCGTGTGTGCGGGGCTGAAAACCCCAGCCAGGGGCCCTGGAGCCTGGTGCTCTCCGTGTGGCGCTGAATCTGGGCGGCCAAGCAACCGCTGGAGGAGCCCTGCAGTTGCCCTTCCCTTCCCTCTGACAGAATTCTCACTGCTGGAGCCCTTGGCAGTGTGCAACCCACCAGCCCCTAAGCTCTCCTTAAGGAGGACTGGGACCTAAGTGCAAAGGCAAGGCAGGATTGGAGCTGAGGCAAGAAAGGCGCCAGTGGCGACTCCCAGGCTCCTGCTGCCTGCTCCTTCCTGGAGAGGCAGCCTAAAAGCAAGGCAAGTCTGGGCAAGGCTAGCCCCGGCAGAGCAGCCTCGCGCCAGGAACTCTGCCAGATCGGGGCTCTGAGCAGAGCTAGAGCTCTGCCGTACTGGAGGCGCACTTAGCTCCGTGCAAGCAGGGCTTTCAACTTGACGGGGCTGGGCTGCCTCCTCTTCCCCGAGGAGGCTCGCTTCCCTGCTGGCTGTGCACTCGCCTATCAGGCGGGGGCGCAGGGCTCCTCCAGCAGGTCTTGCCTCAGGGGCTGCTTCCCCTGAGTTGGGGCTGTGGGCAGGAACCCAGACACGCAGGATCAGGCCCCAACCACCTGCACATGTCTCTGCTGGGGAGGAGAGTGCTAGGGAACCTACGTCTGTCATACACTTTCTGGGCACCCAAGGAATCAGCCTCCGTGTGTGCGGGGCTGAAAACCCCAGCCAGGGGCCCTGGGAGCCTGGTGCTCTCGGTGCGGCGCTGATTCTAGGCGGCCTAGAAACCGCTGGAGGAGCCCTGCAGTTGCCCTTCCCTTCCCTCTGACAGAGCTCTCACTGCTGAAGCCCTTGGCAGTGTGCAACCCACCACCCCCTAAGCCCTCCCCAACGACGCCTGGCACCTATGTGCAAAGGCAAGGCAGGATTGGAGCTGAGGCAAGGAAGGCACCAGTGGCGTCTCCCAGGCTCGCTCAGACAGCTCCTTCCTGGGGAGGGAGCCTAAAAGCAAGGCAAGTCTGGGCAAGGCGAGCCCCCGGCCGAGCAGCCTCGCGCCAGAAACTCTGCCAGATCGGGGCTCTGAGCAGAGCTAGAGCTCTGCCGTACTGGAGGCCCACTTAGCTCCGTGCAAGCAGGGCTTTCCTCTTGACTGGGCTCGGCTGCCTCCTCTTCTCCCGAGGAGGCTCGCTACACTGCTGGCTGTGCTCTCGCCTATCAGGCGGGCGCGCAGGGCTCCTCCAGCAGGTCTTGCCTCAGGGGCTGCTTCCCCTGAGTTGAGGCTGTGGGCGGGAACCCAGACACGCAGGATAAGGCCCCAACCACCTGCACATGTCTCTGCTGGGGAGGAGAGTGCTAGGGAACCTACGTCTCTCACACACTTTCTAGGCACCCACGGAGTCAGCCTCTGGGAGTGTGGGGATGCAAAACCCAGCCAGGGGCCCTTGGAACCTGGTGCTCTCCGTGCGGAGCTTTGTCTGGGCGGCCAAGGAACCGCTGAAGGAGCCCTGCTGTTGCCCTTCGCTTCCCTCTGACAGAGCTTTCACTGCTGGAGCCCTTGGCAGTGTGCAACCCACCAGCCCCTAAGCCCTCCTCAAGGACGCTTGGGACCTAAGTGCAAAGGCAAGGCAGGGGTAGAGCTGAAGCCAGGAAGGCGCCAGTGGCGTTTCCGAGCCTCACACAGCCTGCTCCTTCCTGGGGAGGGAGCCTTAAAGCAAGGCAAGTCTGCGCAAGGCTCGCCTATGGCAGAGCATCTTGGTGCCAGGAACTCTGCCAGATCGGGCCTCTGAACAGAGCTAGAGATCTGCCGTACTGGAGTCGCACTTAGCTTCGTGTAAGCAGGGATTTCAGCTTGACGGGACTTGCTGCCTCCTCTTCCCCGAGGAGGCTCGCTTCCCTGCTGGCTGTGCACTCGCCTATCAGGCGGGGGCGCAGGGCTCCTCCAGCAGGTCTTGCCTCAGGGGCTGCTTCCCCTGAGTTGGGGCTGTGGGCAGGAACCCAGACACGCAGGATCAGGCCCCAAACACCTGCACATGTCTCTGCTGGGGAGGAGAGTGCTAGGGAACCTACGTCTGTCATACACTTTCTGGGCACCCAAGGAATCAGCCTCCGTGTGTGCGGGGCTGAAAACCCCAGCCAGGGGACCTGGGAGCCTGGTGCTCTCCGTGTGGCGCTGAATCTGGGCGGCCAAGCAACCGCTGGAGGAGCCCTGCAGTTGCCCTTCCCTTCCCTCTGACAGAATTCTCACTGCTGGAGCCCTTGGCAGTGTGCAACCCACCAGCCCCTAAGCTCTCCTTAAGGAGGACTGGGACCTAAGTGCAAAGGCAAGGCAGGATTGGAGCTGAGGCAAGAAAGGCGCCAGTGGCGACTCCCAGGCTCCTGCTGCCTGCTCCTTCCTGGAGAGGCAGCCTAAAAGCAAGGCAAGTCTGGGCAAGGCTAGCCCCCGGCAGAGCAGCCTCGCGCCAGGAACTCTGCCAGATCGGGGCTCTGAGCAGAGCTAGAGCTCTGCCGTACTGGAGGCGCACTTAGCTCCGTGCAAGCAGGGCTTTCAACTTGACGGGGCTGGGCTGCCTCCTCTTCCCCCGAGGAGGCTCGCTTCCCTGCTGGCTGTGCACTCGCCTATCAGGCGGGGGCGCAGGGCTCCTCCAGCAGGTCTTGCCTCAGGGGCTGCTTCCCCTGAGTTGGGGCTGTGGGCAGGAACCCAGACACGCAGGATCAGGCCCCAACACCTGCACATGTCTCTGCTGGGGAGGAGAGTGCTAGGGAACCTACGTCTGTCATACACTTTCTGGGCACCCAAGGAATCAGCCTCCGTGTGTGCGGGGCTGAAAACCCCAGCCAGGGGCCCTGGGAGCCTGGTGCTCTCGGTGCGGCGCTGATTCTAGGCGGCCTAGAAACCGCTGGAGGAGCCCTGCAGTTGCCCTTCCCTTCCCTCTGACAGAGCTCTCACTGCTGAAGCCCTTGGCAGTGTGCAACCCACCACCCCCTAAGCCCTCCCCAACACGCCTGGCACCTATGTGCAAAGGCAAGGCAGGATTGGAGCTGAGGCAAGGAAGGCACCAGTGGCGTCTCCCAGGCTCGCTCAGACAGCTCCTTCCTGGGGAGGGAGCCTAAAAGCAAGGCAAGTCTGGGCAAGGCGAGCCCCGGCCGAGCAGCCTCGCGCCAGAAACTCTGCCAGATCGGGGCTCTGAGCAGAGCTAGAGCTCTGCCGTACTGGAGGCCCACTTAGCTCCGTGCAAGCAGGGCTTTCCTCTTGACTGGGCTCGGCTGCCTCCTCTTCTCCCGAGGAGGCTCGCTACACTGCTGGCTGTGCTCTCGCCTATCAGGCGGCGCGCAGGGCTCCTCCAGCAGGTCTTGCCTCAGGGGCTGCTTCCCCTGAGTTGAGGCTGTGGGCGGGAACCCAGACACGCAGGATAAGGCCCCAACCACCTGCACATGTCTCTGCTGGGGAGGAGAGTGCTAGGGAACCTACGTCTCTCACACACTTTCTAGGCACCCACGGAGTCAGCCTCTGGAGTGTGGGGATGCAAAACCCAGCCAGGGGCCCTTGGAACCTGGTGCTCTCCGTGCGGAGCTTTGTCTGGGCGGCCAAGGAACCGCTGAAGGAGCCCTGCTGTTGCCCTTCGCTTCCCTCTGACAGAGCTTTCACTGCTGGAGCCCTTGGCAGTGTGCAACCCACCAGCCCCTAAGCCCTCCTCAAGGACGCTTGGGACCTAAGTGCAAAGGCAAGGCAGGGGTAGAGCTGAAGCCAGGAAGGCGCCAGTGGCGTTTCCGAGCCTCACACAGCCTGCTCCTTCCTGGGGAGGGAGCCTAAAGCAAGGCAAGTCTGCGCAAGGCTCGCCTATGGCAGAGCATCTTGGTGCCAGGAACTCTGCCAGATCGGGCCTCTGAACAGAGCTAGAGATCTGCCGTACTGGAGCGCACTTAGCTTCGTGTAAGCAGGGATTTCAGCTTGACGGGGACTGCTGCCTCCTCTTCCCCGAGGAGGCTCGCTTCCCTGCTGGCTGTGCACTCGCCTATCAGGCGGGGGCGCAGGGCTCCTCCAGCAGGTCTTGCCTCAGGGGCTGCTTCCCCTGAGTTGGGGCTGTGGGCAGGAACCCAGACACGCAGGATCAGGCCCCAAACACCTGCACATGTCTCTGCTGGGGAGGAGAGTGCTAGGGAACCTACGTCTGTCATACACTTTCTGGGCACCCAAGGAATCAGCCTCCGTGTGTGCGGGGCTGAAAACCCCAGCCAGGGGCCCTGGGAGCCTGGTGCTCTCCGTGTGGCGCTGAATCTGGGCGGCCAAGCAACCGCTGGAGGAGCCCTGCAGTTGCCCTTCCCTTCCCTCTGACAGAATTCTCACTGCTGGAGCCCTTGGCAGTGTGCAACCCACCAGCCCCTAAGCTCTCCTTAAGGAGGACTGGACCTAAGTGCAAAGGCAAGGCAGGATTGGAGCTGAGGCAAGAAAGGCGCCAGTGGCGACTCCCAGGCTCCTGCTGCCTGCTCCTTCCTGGAGAGGCAGCCTAAAAGCAAGGCAAGTCTGGGCAAGGCTAGCCCCGGCAGAGCAGCCTCGCGCCAGGAACTCTGCCAGATCGGGGCTCTGAGCAGAGCTAGAGCTCTGCCGTACTGGAGGCGCACTTAGCTCCGTGCAAGCAGGGCTTTCAACTTGACGGGCTGGGCTGCCTCCTCTTCCCCGAGGAGGCTCGCTTCCCTGCTGGCTGTGCACTCGCCTATCAGGCGGGGGCGCAGGGCTCCTCCAGCAGGTCTTGCCTCAGGGGCTGCTTCCCCTGAGTTGGGGCTGTGGGCAGGAACCCAGACACGCAGGATCAGGCCCCAACCACCTGCACATGTCTCTGCTGGGAGGAGAGTGCTAGGGAACCTACGTCTGTCATACACTTTCTGGGCACCCAAGGAATCAGCCTCCGTGTGTGCGGGGCTGAAAACCCCAGCCAGGGGCCCTGGGAGCCTGGTGCTCTCGGTGCGGCGCTGATTCTAGGCGGCCTAGAAACCGCTGGAGGAGCCCTGCAGTTGCCCTTCCCTTCCCTCTGACAGAGCTCTCACTGCTGAAGCCCTTGGCAGTGTGCAACCCACCACCCCCTAAGCCCTCCCCAACCACGCCTGGCACCTATGTGCAAAGGCAAGGCAGGATTGGAGCTGAGGCAAGGAAGGCACCAGTGGCGTCTCCCAGGCTCGCTCAGACAGCTCCTTCCTGGGGAGGGAGCCTAAAAGCAAGGCAAGTCTGGGCAAGGCGAGCCCCGGCCGAGCAGCCTCGCGCCAGAAACTCTGCCAGATCGGGGCTCTGAGCAGAGCTAGAGCTCTGCCGTACTGGAGGCCCACTTAGCTCCGTGCAAGCAGGGCTTTCCTCTTGACTGGGCTCGGCTGCCTCCTCTTCTCCCGAGGAGGCTCGCTACACTGCTGGCTGTGCTCTCGCCTATCAGGCGGGCGCGCAGGGCTCCTCCAGCAGGTCTTGCCTCAGGGGCTGCTTCCCCTGAGTTGAGGCTGTGGGCGGGAACCCAGACACGCAGGATAAGGCCCCAACCACCTGCACATGTCTCTGCTGGGGAGGAGAGTGCTAGGGAACCTACGTCTCTCACACACTTTCTAGGCACCCACGGAGTCAGCCTCTGGGAGTGTGGGGATGCAAAACCCAGCCAGGGGCCCTTGGAACCTGGTGCTCTCCGTGCGGAGCTTTGTCTGGGCGGCCAAGGAACCGCTGAAGGAGCCCTGCTGTTGCCCTTCGCTTCCCTCTGACAGAGCTTTCACTGCTGGAGCCCTTGGCAGTGTGCAACCCACCAGCCCCTAAGCCCTCCTCAAGGACGCTTGGGACCTAAGTGCAAAGGCAAGGCAGGGGTAGAGCTGAAGCCAGGAAGGCGCCAGTGGCGTTTCCGAGCCTCACACAGCCTGCTCCTTCCTGGGGAGGGAGCCTTAAAGCAAGGCAAGTCTGCGCAAGGCTCGCCTATGGCAGAGCATCTTGGTGCCAGGAACTCTGCCAGATCGGGCCTCTGAACAGAGCTAGAGATCTGCCGTACTGGAGTCGCACTTAGCTTCGTGGAAGCAGGGATTTCAGCTTGACGGGGACTTGCTGCCTCCTCTTCCCCCGAGGAGGCTCGCTTCCCTGCTGGCTGTGCACTCGCCTATCAGGCGGGGCGCAGGGCTCCTCCAGCAGGTCTTGCCTCAGGGGCTGCTTCCCCTGAGTTGGGGCTGTGGGCAGGAACCCAGACACGCAGGATCAGGCCCCAAACACCTGCACATGTCTCTGCTGGGAGGAGAGTGCTAGGGAACCTACGTCTGTCATACACTTTCTGGGCACCCAAGGAATCAGCCTCCGTGTGTGCGGGCTGAAAACCCCAGCCAGGGGCCCTGGGAGCCTGGTGCTCTCCGTGTGGCGCTGAATCTGGGCGGCCAAGCAACCGCTGGAGGAGCCCTGCAGTTGCCCTTCCCTTCCCTCTGACAGAATTCTCACTGCTGGAGCCCTTGGCAGTGTGCAACCCACCAGCCCCTAAGCTCTCCTTAAGGAGGACTGGGACCTAAGTGCAAAGGCAAGGCAGGATTGGAGCTGAGGCAAGAAAGGCGCCAGTGGCGACTCCCAGGCTCCTGCTGCCTGCTCCTTCCTGGAGAGGCAGCCTAAAAGCAAGGCAAGTCTGGGCAAGGCTAGCCCCCGGCAGAGCAGCCTCGCGCCAGGAACTCTGCCAGATCGGGGCTCTGAGCAGAGCTAGAGCTCTGCCGTACTGGAGGCGCACTTAGCTCCGTGCAAGCAGGGCTTTCAACTTGACGGGGCTGGGCTGCCTCCTCTTCCCCGAGGAGGCTCGCTTCCCTGCTGGCTGTGCACTCGCCTATCAGGCGGGGGGCGCAGGGCTCCTCCAGCAGGTCTTGCCTCAGGGGGCTGCTTCCCCTGAGTTGGGGCTGTGGGCAGGAACCCAGACACGCAGGATCAGGCCCCAACCACCTGCACATGTCTCTGCTGGGAGGAGAGTGCTAGGGAACCTACGTCTGTCATACACTTTCTGGGCACCCAAGGAATCAGCCTCCGTGTGTGCGGGCTGAAAACCCAGCCAGGGGCCCTGGGAGCCTGGTGCTCTCGGTGCGGCGCTGATTCTAGGCGGCCTAGAAACCGCTGGAGGAGCCCTGCAGTTGCCCTTCCCTTCCCTCTGACAGAGCTCTCACTGCTGAAGCCCTTGGCAGTGTGCAACCACCACCCCCTAAGCCCTCCCCAACCACGCCTGGCACCTATGTGCAAAGGCAAGGCAGGATTGGAGCTGAGGCAAGGAAGGCACCAGTGGCGTCTCCCAGGCTCGCTCAGACAGCTCCTTCCTGGGGAGGGAGCCTAAAAGCAAGGCAAGTCTGGGCAAGGCGAGCCCCGGCCGAGCAGCCTCGCGCCAGAAACTCTGCCAGATCGGGGCTCTGAGCAGAGCTAGAGCTCTGCCGTACTGGAGGCCACTTAGCTCCGTGCAAGCAGGGCTTTCCTCTTGACTGGGCTCGGCTGCCTCCTCTTCTCCCGAGGAGGCTCGCTACACTGCTGGCTGTGCTCTCGCCTATCAGGCGGCGCGCAGGGCTCCTCCAGCAGGTCTTGCCTCAGGGGCTGCTTCCCCTGAGTTGAGGCTGTGGGCGGGAACCCAGACACGCAGGATAAGGCCCCAACCACCTGCACATGTCTCTGCTGGGGAGGAGAGTGCTAGGGAACCTACGTCTCTCACACACTTTCTAGGCACCCACGGAGTCAGCCTCTGGGAGTGTGGGGATGCAAAACCCAGCCAGGGGCCCTTGGAACCTGGTGCTCTCCGTGCGGAGCTTTGTCTGGGCGGCCAAGGAACCGCTGAAGGAGCCCTGCTGTTGCCCTTCGCTTCCCTCTGACAGAGCTTTCACTGCTGGAGCCCTTGGCAGTGTGCAACCCACCAGCCCCTAAGCCCTCCTCAAGGACGCTTGGGACCTAAGTGCAAAGGCAAGGCAGGGGTAGAGCTGAAGCCAGGAAGGCGCCAGTGGCGTTTCCGAGCCTCACACAGCCTGCTCCTTCCTGGGGAGGGAGCCTTAAAGCAAGGCAAGTCTGCGCAAGGCTCGCCTATGGCAGAGCATCTTGGTGCCAGGAACTCTGCCAGATCGGGCCTCTGAACAGAGCTAGAGATCTGCCGTACTGGAGTCGCACTTAGCTTCGTGTAAGCAGGGATTTCAGCTTGACGGGGACTTGCTGCCTCCTCTTCCCCGAGGAGGCTCGCTTCCCTGCTGGCTGTGCACTCGCCTATCAGGCGGGGGCGCAGGGCTCCTCCAGCAGGTCTTGCCTCAGGGGCTGCTTCCCCTGAGTTGGGGCTGTGGGCAGGAACCCAGACACGCAGGATCAGGCCCCAAACACCTGCACATGTCTCTGCTGGGGAGGAGAGTGCTAGGGAACCTACGTCTGTCATACACTTTCTGGGCACCCAAGGAATCAGCCTCCGTGTGTGCGGGGCTGAAAACCCCAGCCAGGGGGCCCTGGGAGCCTGGTGCTCTCCGTGTGGCGCTGAATCTGGGCGGCCAAGCAACCGCTGGAGGAGCCCTGCAGTTGCCCTTCCCTTCCCTCTGACAGAATTCTCACTGCTGGAGCCCTTGGCAGTGTGCAACCCACCAGCCCCTAAGCTCTCCTTAAGGAGGACTGGGACCTAAGTGCAAAGGCAAGGCAGGATTGGAGCTGAGGCAAGAAAGGCGCCAGTGGCGACTCCCAGGCTCCTGCTGCCTGCTCCTTCCTGGAGAGGCAGCCTAAAAGCAAGGCAAGTCTGGCAAGGCTAGCCCCCGGCAGAGCAGCCTCGCGCCAGGAACTCTGCCAGATCGGGCTCTGAGCAGAGCTAGAGCTCTGCCGTACTGGAGGCGCACTTAGCTCCGTGCAAGCAGGGCTTTCAACTTGACGGGCTGGGCTGCCTCCTCTTCCCCCGAGGAGGCTCGCTTCCCTGCTGGCTGTGCACTCGCCTATCAGGCGGGGGCGCAGGGCTCCTCCAGCAGGTCTTGCCTCAGGGGCTGCTTCCCCTGAGTTGGGGCTGTGGGCAGGAACCCAGACACGCAGGATCAGGCCCCAACCACCTGCACATGTCTCTGCTGGGGGGAGAGTGCTAGGGAACCTACGTCTGTCATACACTTTCTGGGCACCCAAGGAATCAGCCTCCGTGTGTGCGGGGCTGAAAACCCCAGCCAGGGGCCCTGGGAGCCTGGGTGCTCTCGGTGCGGCGCTGATTCTAGGCGGCCTAGAAACCGCTGGAGGAGCCCTGCAGTTGCCCTTCCCTTCCCTCTGACAGAGCTCTCACTGCTGAAGCCCTTGGCAGTGTGCAACCCACCACCCCCTAAGCCCTCCCCAACACGCCTGGCACCTATGTGCAAAGGCAAGGCAGGATTGGAGCTGAGGCAAGGAAGGCACCAGTGGCGTCTCCCAGGCTCGCTCAGACAGCTCCTTCCTGGGGAGGGAGCCTAAAAGCAAGGCAAGTCTGGGCAAGGCGAGCCCCGGCCGAGCAGCCTCGCGCCAGAAACTCTGCCAGATCGGGGCTCTGAGCAGAGCTAGAGCTCTGCCGTACTGGAGGCCCACTTAGCTCCGTGCAAGCAGGGCTTTCCTCTTGACTGGGCTCGGCTGCCTCCTCTTCTCCCGAGGAGGCTCGCTACACTGCTGGCTGTGCTCTCGCCTATCAGGGCGCGCAGGGCTCCTCCAGCAGGTCTTGCCTCAGGGGCTGCTTCCCCTGAGTTGAGGCTGTGGGCGGGAACCCAGACAGGATAGGCCCCAACCACCTGCACATGTCTCTGCTGGGGAGGAGAGTGCTAGGGAACCTACGTCTCTCACACACTTTCTAGGCACCCACGGAGTCAGCCTCTGGGAGTGTGGGGATGCAAAAACCCAGCCAGGGGCCCTTGGAACCTGGTGCTCTCCGTGCGGAGCTTTGTCTGGGCGGCCAAGGAACCGCTGAAGGAGCCCTGCTGTTGCCCTTCGCTTCCCTCTGACAGAGCTTTCACTGCTGGAGCCCTTGGCAGTGTGCAACCCACCAGCCCCTAAGCCCTCCTCAAGGACGCTTGGGACCTAAGTGCAAAGGCAAGGCAGGGGTAGAGCTGAAGCCAGGAAGGCGCCAGTGGCGTTTCCGAGCCTCACACAGCCTGCTCCTTCCTGGGGAGGAGCTTAAAGCAAGGCAAGTCTGCGCAAGGCTCGCCTATGGCAGGCATCTTGGTGCCAGGAACTCTGCCAGATCGGGCCTCTGAACAGAGCTATAGATCTGCCGTACTGGAGTCGCACTTAGCTTCG
>NW_017191487.1:0-10756 GCF_001704415.2 Capra hircus
AGGGTCCCAAGGAGAGAGGGGTCTAGAATTCTCAAGGAGGAATGTGTGTTTTTCCCTCTACATTCCTTAGGATTATATAACAATCATGCATCCTTCTTGAGGACGGTCTCTGGAAAAAACCTTCTGGCTAATCCTGTTATCTTAAAATGTAAATTATGGGAGTAGGTCTAGTGAGTCTTTACAACCTCCAGACATTCTTTTGTTCGTTGTCATAACTTATTGGAGAGTATATAACTCCATTACTAACACTAGCAAGGGGGTACGCTTTCTGCCCCTTGTGATGTCTCTGTCAGAAGCTTTCTCTATCTCCTTTCTCCTTTAATAAAACTCTATTGCACAAAAGCTCTGAGCAATCAAGCCTCGTCTTGGGCCCTGGATTGAATTCTTCTCCTCCATAAGCCAAGAATCCCAGCATCTTTTCGTGGTTCAGCAACAATATTTCATTTCCTCTGCAGGAGAGAGCTAGTGAGCTTAGGTCTGTCTGGAACATTCTTGAATCCTGTGGGGAAAATATCCTGTGCACACATCTGGATACTGGGCCTAGAGGCCAAAATTCGCATTTCTTTCCCGGGGAGCCCTAACGTGGTGTGACTTAGCAACTGCTTGAAAATCCATCCCATTGCTGTTTTCCTCCTTCTGACAGAGCTAGCTTTGTTCCCTGCTTTGGGATGTCTCAACCGAAGGGCCGGTCCATAGCTACTCGCCTGGGGCCCATTGGATGTGCAAGGTGCCCTCGACTAGGTGACCCTAGCATGGCACTCAGCCCGCTCAGACACACTCCCGAGGCTTCTTTCTCATGGGAAGCACTGCTCCAACCTAGGAATGTGTCTGCAATGCTTGGAAAGTGCAGTGAGACACACAGCCCTGACTCTGCAATTGAGGCCCTCAGAGCAAGCCTGCAGCTCTGATGTCTGAGAAGCAAAACACTTGCTGCAAAGAGAGGCCTGAAAACACACTCTCTGTGGATGACTTTCCTTCCTCTAAGGAAGATAGTTTTCCCAGTCTCCTGCTTCCTGAATGTCACACAGCTGGAATGCGCTTGCTTGGAGGTCGTGATTCAGTGGCAATGACCCCTGAGGCCCTTTGCCCAGGGAGGGCTCCCACACTCACAGGCAAATCAAAGCAACTTCCAAGTGAGTCAGCTCTTCACATCAAGTGGCCAAAGTATTGGACTTTCAGGTTCAGTATTAGTCCTTCCAATGTATATTCAGACCTGATTTCCTTTAGGATGGAGTGGTTGCGTCTCCTTGTAGTCTAAGCGACCTACAAGCATCTTCTCCAACACCACAGTTCAAAAGCATCCAATTTTCAGCTGTCACTTTCTTTATAGTACATCTTTCATATCCATCCATGACATATGGAAAAACCATAGCCTTGACTGGATGGATCTTTGTTGGCAAAGCAACGTCTCGGCTTTTTAATATGCTGTCTAGTTTGGTCATCACTTTTCTTCCAAGTCATAAATACGTTTTAAGTTCATGGAGGCAGACATCACCTGCAGTGATTTCCAAGCCCCCCAAAATAGTCTGCTGCTGTTTCCAATGTTTTCCCATCTATTTGCCATGAAGTGATGAGACTGGATGCAATGATTTTAGTTTTCTGAATGCTGAGCTTTAAGCTAACTTTTTCACTCTCCTCTTTCACTTTCATCAGGAGACTCTTTAGTTCTTCTTCACTTTCTGCCATAAGGGTGGTGTCATCTGCATATCTGAGATTCTTGATATTTCTCCCAGCAATCTGGATTCCAGCGTGTGCTTCCTCCAGCCCAGTGTTTCTCATGATGTACTCTGCATATAAGTTAAATAAGCAGGGTGACAATACACTGCCTTGACATATTCCTTTTCCTATTTAGAACCAGTCTGTTGTTCCATGTCCAGTTCGAACTGTTTCTTCCTGACCTGCATACAGGTTTCTCAAGAGACAGGTCAGGTGGTCTGGTATTCCCATCTCTTTCAGAATTTTTCCCAGTTTATTGTGATCCACACAGTCAAAGGCTTTGGCATAGTCAATAAAGCAGAAATAGATGTCTTTTTTTCTGGAACTCTCTTGCTTTTTCAATGATCCAGTGGATGTTGGCAGTTTGATCTCTGGTTTCTCTGCATGTTTTAAATCCCTCTTGAACATTTGGAAGTTCACAGTTCATGTGAACTTGGAGAATTTTGAGCATTACTTTACTAGTGTGTGAGATGAGTGCAATTGTGCAGCAGCTTGAATATTCTTTGTCATTGCCTTTCTTTGGGATTGGAATGAAAACTGACCTAATGACTAGATGTTTTCAATTGCATATGCTGAAAGAACTGGCTGTGCAGTTTTGAAGAAAAAAAAATCATTTTAACCCATTTTCTCTGAAGTGCAAGGCATATCATGGCCATCCCTGAATCATAAAGTCACCTTTTCTTTATGTAGTCATAGTTTCATGCCTAAATTATAGGCCAACTCGTGCTCAAATGGACTCTGATGTCAGGGGCAGATCAACTAATAAAAAGCTTGGATTGTCCCTCTGGAGGAAAGTGAGATCTTGGTCCCACGAGAAGAATCTGAAGGGTTAAGGGAACTTGCAAGAGTGGGGAAAGCTTAGTCCATCCTACATGTACCAAAATCTTAAATAAGGCTTATTTACTTTACCGAAGTAAAAAAACAGATGATGAAAACAATTATAAATCAATGAAAGGTAAAGAAATCCATAGTCTGTTATCAAAAATTGCATTCTAAGAAAACTTTGTTCTCTTAACCTAGAGAGGAGACTAAATTCCATCTGGTACCAGCTTACCAGAAGACAAACAAACAAACAAACAAATTATCGGTAAGCTTAAAAAAAGTATATTCCATATATCTTGAAGTAGCAGTATTTCTGCAAAGGCATCAGTGTGAAACCATAGAGGACATGGTTAAAACCTGATTAAATAGAAATTGACAATGTAATCTGGTCACTGCTGCGACTTGAAATGCTTTAATATGATAACTGGAATTATAACTGACAGCATTTGACCAGGACATATCAGATTTTCACGGATGTCAGATAATTTCTAGGATATCTATATTAGGAACTGAAGGAATCTTTGAACCTAGGAAAGAAAACAACAGTCTCAAAGGCCCTTGCTGAATCATCTATCAGCAAGGAATGTCTTTGCAAGGATCGCAAAGTGAAGGGAAAATACACCGACCTGCCTCTGCAACTTTGGTCCTCTGAGCAGATCTGGAGGTCTCCCTTTGTATAAGCTAACCTGTTCCTTCCAAATAGAGGTTTGCAACACAAAACAAGTGGCCGCCTATTCTTCCCCGAAGGAGGCTCTCTTTCCCCACATCCTGCGAACACCCTTTCCCAGCCTCCTGGAAAAGCGCTTCTTGCAGTTCCTTTCAGAAAATCCTATGGACGGAGAAGCCTGGTAGGCTGCAGTCCGTGGGGTCGCTGAGGGTCGGACACGACTGAGCGACTGCACTTTCATTTTCACTTTCATGCATTGGAGAAGGCAATGGCAACCCACTTACTGTTCTTGCCTGGAGAATCCCAGGGACGGGGGAGCCTAGTGGGCTACCGTCTATGGCGTCGCACAGAGTCGAACACGACTGAAGCAACTTAGCAGCAGCAGCAGCAGCAGTTCCTTTCTTAGGGGCAGTTATCCCTGAGATTGGGACCTGGAAAGGCAGAGCCACCTCCACACACACGTCTTTTCTGTCCCCTTTCCTCTGGAGGAGAGCTCTAGTGAGCCTAGGTCTGTCAGGAAAATTCTTGGCTTTGACGGGATCCCACCCAGTGTGTGAACCTGCATACCCGACCTAGGGGCCACAGGCACCTGTTTTGCTCGAGTGGGTCCTGGAGGGGTGCAGGCATAGCAAGAGCTTAAAAATCCATCCAATTTGTCTTTTTTTTTTTTACCTCGGAGAGAACGAGTTTGCTCCACCTCCACCCTTTGGCAGTGTGGAGGGAAGAGGGCACCACCCTCTCCCAAAGGGGACATAGGGCCTACCAGGAGAGAAAGGCCCCTTGAGGAGCTGAGCCCAGGTAGGCAGCCAGTGATGTCAAGCACACTCCCGCTGCTTGCTTCTTCATGGGCACTCCCACGATCTGCTAGGAATGTCTTTGCAAGGATCTCAAAGGGAAGGGGAGATACATGGCCCTGTCTCTGGAACTTCAGTCCTCTGAGCAGATCTGGAGGTCTTGAGTTGTATAAGCAAACCTGTTCCTTCCAAATAGAGGCTTGCAAACACACCCCCGGTGGTTGCCTCTTCTTCCCCGAAGAAGTCTTTCTTTCCCCACATGCTGCGAACTCCCTGTCCCAACCTCCAAGAATAGCGCTTCTTGCCATTCCTTTCTTAGAGGCAGTTATCCCTGAGCTTGGGGCCGTAGGGACGTAGCCCCACACTCACAGGGAAAGGCAAAGACTCCTCCATACATCTCCTCTATCCCCTTTGCTCTGGAGGAGAGCTCTAGTGAGCCTAGGTCTTTCAGGAAAATTCTTGGCTTGGACAGGATCTCACCCTGTTTGTGAACCTGCATACCCAACCAGGGGCCACAGAGCACCTGTTTCAGTAAAGTGGGCCCTGAAAGGGTGCAGCCTAGCAAGAGCTTGAAAATCCATTCAATTGCTGTTTTTGTACCTCTGACAGAGCGAGCTTGGCTCCACCCTTTGGCAGTGAGGAGAAAAGAGGCATGACACCCTCCCCAAGGGGACATGGGGCCTACTTCGAGAGGAAAGGCCCCTTGTGGAGCTGAGGCCAGGAAGGCACACAGTCGTGTCAAACACACTCCCACTGCTTGCTTCTTCAGGGGCACTCCCGCTATCAGCTAGGAATGTCTTTGCAATGATCACAAAGGGAAGGGGAGATACAGGGCCCTGCTTCTGGACCTCCGGTGCTCTGAGCAAATCTCGAGGTCTCCCGTTGTTGGTCAAGGTCAAGGTCAAGTTCAAGTTCAAGGTCAAGTTCAAGTTCAAGGTCAAGGTCAAGTTCAAGTTCAAGTTCAAGCTCAAGATCAAGGTGAAGTTTAAGTTCAAGTTCAACGGTCAACTTCAAGGTCAAGGTCAAGTTCAGGGTCAAGTTCAAGGTCAAGGTCAAGGTCAAGTTCAAGTTCAAAGTGAAGTTCAAGGTCAAGGTCAAGTTCAAGTTCAAGACAAGTTCAAGTTGAAGTTCAAGTTCAAGGTCAAGTTCAAGTTCAAGTTCAAGGTCAAGTTCAAGTTCAAGTTCAAGGTCAAGTTCAAGTTCAAGTTCAAGTTCAAGGTCAAGTTCAAGTTCAAGTTGAAGTTCAAGTTCAAGTTCAAGGTCAAGTTCAAGTTCAAGTTCAAGTTCAAGTTCAAGTCAAGTTCAAGGTCAAGTTCAAGTTCAAGTTCAAGGTCAAGTTCAAGTTCAAGTTCAAGCGTCAAGTTCAAGTTCAAGTTCAAGTCAAGTTCAAGTTCAAGTCAAGTTGAAGTTGCAAGTTCAAGTTCAAGTTCAAGGTCAAGTTCAAGTTGAAGTTCAAGGTCAAGCCCAAGTTCAAGTTCAAGGTCAAGGTCAAGTTCAAGTTCAAGGTCAAGCCCAAGTTCAAGTTCAAGGTCAAGGTCAAGTTCAAGGTCAAGTTCAAGTTCAAGGGCAGGGCAAGGCCAAGCCCAAGACCAAGGCAAGGGCAACAGCAACGCCAAGGGCAAGGCCAAGGCCCAGGCCAAGGCAAAGGCCAAGGCCACCAAAGCGACGCCCAAACCCCGTAACGCCTGACAAAAGGCAGAAGCCACTAGGCCCCTGTGCAGAGGAAGCCACTGAAGGCAGCAAGGCCACAGAGCTCCCCGACTCCCATTCCCACATGAAGATGTGAGGATAAAGGGCCTCATCCCAGCAAAGCACCCGCTCCCACCACCCCCCAACCCCGGCCCCCGCCCCCCGCAGCACGCCCCCTGAAACAACACTGTCTTCCCAGAAAAGAGAACGGAGAAGCCATGTGTGTGCCAAAGGAGCAAGATGAACGAACGATGCCACGCCCTCCGAATTTGGGCACACCTGACGCCTCGGAACCCCGGGCCTGGCCGATGGGTCCCAGCCGTTCTCGGGTGGGAGGGGGGTCAACACATTGGCCGAGAGCCCTTGCCCAGGCCACCCGCAAATCCCCTGAGATGTGATCCGACCACAGGGACCGAGGGCAAACGTACCGCTTGAGGTGCTGGAGGAGCCGGACGAAGCCATGGTGGGAGAGGCACACGGGCACGCTGCAGACTGCTGGCTGAGTGGGCGGGGACCCAGCAGCTCAGGACTCTGGAGAACGGGAGGCGTCTCCGCCACCATTGACGTCAATAGGGTTTGGGTGGGTAGATGGAGGGGGCCGCCCCTGGCCTCTTTCCAAGCAGAGACCCTGGACGGAGTCCCGTGGAGCGAGTGGGCTTTTCCCGGGCACGGCTGTGCCCTGGACCGCCAAGATCCCCGTTGGGGTGGGCGGGCAGTTCGGGGGCTTTGGTTTGTGGCCCTCCCTCGCAGCGGGGGGTGGGTTCAACCCCGAGTGGATCAATCAGGGGCCCTCAGCAGTGCCAAGGGAACTCACCGCCCAGGAAACGCCCCTAGGTCCCTTTGAATTGGCCACCAACGCCCCCTTTCCCAGCCTGCCTTGCTCTGAGATTTCCCGCCTTTTCACATTCCACAGGTCCCTGGTCCTCGACTGTCCCCCGCTGGCTCCTCCGAGGCATTCCGGGACACCAGACGCTCTCTCCAGCGCCTCCACCTAGATCCCTCGCTGTCCTCGCCTCCGTTTCCCCCATGCCCCCTCCCCAACTCCTCCGTGGGCTCTTGGCATCCTTTCCCTACAGCAGTCCCAGAGTGCCACCCCGAGGGCTTTGAGTTGCCTGGAGCCCAAGGCTCCGGCCAGAGACCTGAGGGGCCAGCGTCTGGACTGGCAGCTAATGCCATTTGGGGCTTTTCTCACGTGGAGCCTGAGGCCCGCACCTCCGCGGGCAACCCCCCAGCGCGAGTGCCCTGGAGATACCCGCCCAAGGGGACAGTGTATCCCCTACTGTGGGGAAGGAGGTTCCTGTTTTCCCTGCACTGGTTCGACTTTCACGCCGAGGATCGACTCACACCATGGTGGCAAGTGGAATAGCCTTGTGGGAAAGCCTCATGGGAAAGACTCCAGGGAAAGCCACAGATTCCTTGATCCACGAGAAGGGAAGCGTGACACTGCTGCTACCGCTCGGGAGGAAAGCGCACGTGCATGACCCCACTCGAGCCGAGGACTGACGCAAGCTTGGGAGACTCCAGAAGTACGCCAAGATCCATGTCAGCACTGGAGAGGAATCCTCAGGTTCCGGTCCCGACTCCACACAAGGTCTTAGGCCCCGGCATCGACCGGAGAGGAATCCTGAGAGGCCCCCTAGCACCTCGCATGGGGACTGGCCTTTCCTGAGGTCACCAGAGCGGGTCCCTGAGGTCTCCGTCGTAACTCGAGAGCACCTGCCGCAACTCGAGAAAATCCAGGAGGTTCTCCCCTCCAGGCGAGATGAGGCCCATTTCCGCTGAGGCGTCTCGAGGCTAATCACACCTAACCTCTGGAACTTCCAAAGGGTCCTTCACACCCTTGCTGCAAGTCAAGAAGTTCTCCCGACATACCCATATCCACTCGAGAGGAAGGACGAGGTTCCCGCCCATATCCAGCGGAGCCCCGTTTCCGCCTCGTAGCTCGAGAAGAGGGATCCTTTCCCTTCGTCGTCGGGAAAGAATTCCCGGCCTTCCCGTCGCATCTCAAGAGGAGGCGCTCTCCACAGGAAAGACGAGAGGAACTCCAGGGCCTTGCCAGCATTCCAAGAGTCCCCCAGATGTCTAAGTCCATTCCAGAAGAAACTGTTTTCCCTGCACTGCCTCGACGTTCACGCCCGAGGATCGACTCACACCACCGTGGCACGTGGGACAGCCCTGTTGGAAAGCCTCGTGGGAAAGCCTCAATGGAAAGCGACAGATCCCTTGATCCACACGTCGGCAAGCGTGACACTGCTGCTGCAGGTCGTGAGGAAATGGCAGGTGCATGCCCCCACACGAGATGAGGACTGACTCCCCTGGTGAGACTCCAGAAGTACGGAAAGATTCATGTCAGCACTGGAGAGGCATCCTCAGGGTCTGGCCCCGACTCCACACAAGGTCTTAGGCACCGGCATCGATGGGAGAGGAATCCCTAAAGGCCCCCTGGTAACTCGCATGGGGACTGGCCTTTCCTGAGGCCACCAGAGCGGGTCCCTGAGGACCCGTCGTAACTCGAGAGCACCTGCCGCAACTGGGTAAAATCCAGGAGGTTCTCCCCTCCAGGCGGGATGAGGCCCATTTCCTCTGAGGTGTCTGGAGGCTCATCACACCTAACCTCTGGAAATTAAAAAGGGTCCTTGCTGCAACTCAAGAAGTTCCCCGACATACCCGTCTCCACACGAGAGGAAGCACGAGGGTCCCGCCCACATTCAGAGGAACCCCGTTTCCGAGATGAAGGATCCTATCCTGCTTAGTCAGGAAAGATTTTTCGGCGTTCCCATGGCATCTCAAGAGCAAGGGTTCTCAATAGGAAAGGCAAGAGGAACTCCAGGGTCGTGCCACCATTTCAAGAGTCCCCCAGATGTCTCAGTCCATTTCAGAGGAACCTGTTTTCCCTGCACTGCTTCGACTTTCACGCCGAGGATCGACTCACACCATGGTGGACATGTGGGAGTGGAAAGCCTCGAGGGAAAGCCACAGATCCCTTGATCTGACACTGCTGCTACAGCTGCAACTCGAGACGAGAACTGACTCCCCTGGGGAGACTCCAGAAATACCCCAAGATGCATGTCAGCCCTGGAGAGGAATCCTCAGGTTCCGGCCCCGACTCCACACAAGGTCTTAGGCCTGGCATCGACGGGAGAGGAATAGCGACAGGACCTCTAGCAACTCACATGGGGACTGGCCTTTCCTGAGGTAACCAGAGCGGGTCCATGAGGTCCCCGTCGTAAGTCGAGAGCACCTGCCGCAACTCGGTAAAATCCAGGAGGTTCTCCCCTGCAGGTGAGATGAGGCCCGTTTCCACTGATGTGTCTCGAGGCTAATCACACGTGAACTCTGGAACTTCTAAAGAGTCTTTCACAGTCATGCTGCAACTCAAGAAGTTCCCCGACATACCCGTCTCCACTCAAGAGGAAGCACGAGGGTCCCGGCCACATCCAGAGGAGCTCCGTTTCCGGCTCGTAGCTCGAGATGAGGGATCCTTTCCCTACTGGTCGGGAAAGAATTCCCGGCATTCCATCGCATCTCAAGAGGAGGCGCTCTCCAAAGGAAAGGGAGAGGAACTGCAGGGTCGTGCCACCATTCCCAGAGTCCCCCGGATGTCTCATTCCATTCCAGGGAAACCTGTTTTCCCTGCACTGCCTCGACTTTCAAGCCGAGGATCGACTCACACCACGGTGGCACGTGGCACAGCCCTGTGGGAAGGCCTCGTGGGAAAGCCTCGTGGGAAAGCCTCGAGGGAAAGACACAGATCCCTTGATCCACGCGAAGGGAAGCGTGACACTGCTGCTTCAGCTCGGGAGGAAATCGCACGTGCATGCCCCCACTCGAGACGAGGACTGCCTCCACTAGGGAGACTCCATTAGTACCCAAGATCCATGTCAGCACTGGAGAGGAATCCTCAGGTTCCGGCACTGACTCCACACAAGGTCTTAGGCCCGGGCATCGACGGGAGAGGAATCCGAGAGGCCCCGAGCAACACGCATGGGGACTGGCCTTTCCTGAGGCCACAAGAGCGGGTCCCTGAGGTCCCGTCGTAAGTCGAGAGCACCTGCCGCAACTCGAGAAAATCCAGAAGGTTCTCCCTCCAGGAGAGATGAGGCCCATTTCCGCTGAGACGTCTCGAGGCTAATCACACCTAACCTCTGAAACTTCCAAAGGGTCCTTCACGTCCTTGCTGCAACTCAAGAAGTTCCCTGACATACCTGTCTCCACTCGAGAGGAAGCACGAGAGGCCTGCCCACATCCAGAGGAGCCCCGTTTCCGTCTCCTAGCTCGAGAGGAGGGATCCTTTCCCTGCGTTGTCGGAAAGAATTCCCGGCGTTCCCATAGCGTCTCAAGAGGAGTCGCTCTCCACAGGAAAGGAGAGGAACTCCAGGGTGGTGCCACCATTCCCAGAGTCCCCCACATGTCTCAGTCCATTTCACGGAAACCTGTTTCCCTGCATTGCTTGGCTCTCAAGCCGAGGATCGACTCACACAACGGTGGCATGTGGGACAGCCCTTTGGGAAAGCCTCGTGGGAAAGACTCGAGGGAAAGCCCTGATCCCTTACTCCCACAAGAAGGGAAGCGAGATACTGCAGCTACAGCTCGGGAGGTAAGCGCATGTGCATGCGCCCACTCGAGACGAGGACTGACTCCCCTGGGGAGACTCCAGAAGTACCCAAGATCCATGTCAGCAAGGAGAGGAATCCTCAGGTTCCTGCACTGACTCCACACAAGGCCTTAGGCCCGGCATCGATGGAGTGAAATCCCAAGAGGCCCCCGAGCCACTCGCATGGGGACTGGCCTTCCTGAGGCCACCAGAGCGAGTCCCTGAGGTCCCCGTCATAAGTCGAGAGAACCTGCCACAACTCGAGAAAATCCAGGAGGTTCTTCCCTCCAGACGAGATGAGCCCATTTCCACAGAGGCGACTCGAGGCTAATCACACCTAACCTCTGACCTTCCAAAGGGCCCTTCACACCCTTGCTGCAACTCAAGAAGTTCCCTGACATACCCGTCTCCACTCGAGAGGAAGCACGAGAGTCCCGCCCACATCCAGAGGAGCCCTGTTTCCGCTCCTAGCTC
>NW_017191488.1:0-10756 GCF_001704415.2 Capra hircus
CTCCAGGCGTCGTTCACCATTCCAGAGTCCCCACAGATGTTCTCAGTCCATTCCAGGGATACCTGTTTTTCCTGCACTGCCTAGAACTTTCAAGCCGAGGATCGACTCACACCACGGTGGCACGTGGGACAGCCCTGCGGGAAACTTGCGAGAAAGCCTCGTGGAAAAGCCTCGAGGGAAAGCCACAGATCCCTTGATCCAAGCGAAGGAAGCGTGACACTGCTGCTACAGCTCGGGAGGAAAGCGCAAGTGCAAGCCCCCACTCGAGACAAGGACTGACTCCCCTGGGGAGACTCCAGAAAATATCCGAAGATCCATTTCAGCACCGGAGAGGAATCCTCAGGTTCCGACAGCGACTCCACACAAGATCTTAGGCCCGGCATCGACGGGAGATGAATCCCGAGATGACCCCCCGAGCACTCGCTGGGGACTGGCCTTTCCTGAGGCCCACCAGAGCGGGTCCCTGAGGTCCCCGTCGTAAGTTGAGAGCACCTGCCACAACTCGAGAAAATCCAGGAGGTTCTCCCGTCAGGCGAGATGAGGCCGATTTTCGCTGAGGCATCTCGAGGCTAATCACACCTAACCTCTGGAACTTAAAAAGGGTCCTTCACACCCTTGCTGCACTCAAGAAGTTCCCCGACACACCCGTCTCCACTCGAGAGGAATCACGAGAGTCCCTCCCTCATCCAGAGGAGCGCCGTTTCCGCCTCCTAGCTCGAGAGGAGGGATCTTTCCCTGCGTGGTCGGCAAAGAATTCCCGGCGTTCCCGTCGCATCTCAAGAGGAGGCGCTCTCCACAGGAAAGGCGAGAGGAACTCCAGGGTCGTGCCACCATTCCCAGAGTCCCCAGATGTCTCAGTCCATTCCAGGGAAACCTGTTTTCCCTGCACTGCCTCGATTTCAAGCCGAGGATCAACTCACACACAGTGGCACGTGGGACAGCCCTGTGGGAAAGCCTCGTGCGAAAGCCACAGATCCCTTGATCCACGCGAAGGGAAGCGTGACACTGCTGCTACAGCTCGGGAGGAAAGCGCACATCCATGCCCCTCGAGACGAGGACTGACTCCCCTGGGGAGACTCCAGAAGTACCCCAAGATCCATGTCAGCACTGGAGAGGAATCCTCAGGTTCCGGCACCGACTATACACAAGGTCTTAGGCACCGGCATCGACGAGAGAGGAATCCCGAGAGGCCCCTATGCAACTCGCATGGGACTGGCCTTTCCTGAGGCGAACAGAGCGGGTCCCTGAGGTCCCCGTCGTAAGTCGAGAGCACCTGCCGCAACTCGAGAAAATCCAGGAGGTTCTCCCCTCCAGGCGAGATGAGGCCCATTTCCGCTGAGGCGTCTCGAGGCTAATCACACCTAAACTCTGGAACTTCCAAAGGGTCCTTCACACCCTTGCTGGCAACTCAAGAAGTTCCCCGACATACCCGTCTCCACTTGAGAGGAAGCACGGGCAGTCCCCCCACATCCAGAGGAGCCCCGTTTCTGCCTCCTAGCTTGACAGGAGGGATCCTTTCCCTGCGTGGTCGGGAAAGAATTCCCGGCCGTTCCCGTCGCATCTCAAGAGGAGGCGCTCTCCACAGGAAAGGGCGAGAGGAACTGCAGGGTCGCGCCACCATTCCCAGAGTCCCCCAGATGTCTCAGTCCATTCCAGGGATACCTGTTTTCCCTGCACTGCCTTGACTTCAAGCCGAGGATCACTCACCACCACGGTGGCACGTGGGACAGCCCTGCGGGAAAGCCTTGCGGGAAAGCCTCGTGGGAAAGCCTCGAGGGAAAGCCACAGATCCCTTGAACCACGTGAAGGGAAGCGTGACACTGCTGCTACAGCTCGGGAGAAAAGCGCACGTGCATGCCCCCACTCGAGTAGAGGACTGGACTGCCCTGAGAGATCCAGAAGTACCCCAAGATCCATGTCAGCACTGGGAGAGGAATCCTCAGGTTCCAGCACCAACTCCACACAAGATCTTAGGCCCAGGCATCGACGGGAGAGGAATCCCAAGAGGTCCCCGAGCAACTCGCATGGGGACTGGCCTTTCCTGAGGCACCAGAGCGGGTCCCTGAGGTCCCCGTCGTAAGTCGAGATAGCCTGCCGCAACTCGAGAAAATTCCAGGAGGTAATCCCCTCCAGGCCAGATGAGGCCCATTTCCGCTGAGGCGTCTCGAGGATAATCAACACCTAACCTCTGGAACTTCCAAAGGATCCTTCACACCCTTTCGGCAACTCAAGAAGTTCCCCGACTTATGCGTCTCCACTCGAGAGGAAACACAAGAGTTCCGCCCACATCAAGAGGAGCCCCGTTTCCGCCTCCTAGCTCCAGAGGAGGGATCCTTTCCCTGCGTGGTCGGGAAAGAATTCCCGGCATTCTCGTCGCATCTCAAGAGGAGGCTCTCTCCACAGGAAGGCGAGAGGAACTCCAGTGTCATGCCACCATTCCCTGAGTCCCCATATGTCTCAGTCCATTCCAGGGAACCTGTAAAACCTGCACTGCCTCGACTTTCAAGACGAGGTTCGACTCATACCACAGTGGCACGTGGGTCAGGCCTGTGGGAAAGCCTCATGGGAAAGCCTCGTGGGAAAGCCTCGAGGGAAAGCTGCATATCCCTTGATCCACACGAAGGGAAGCGTGACACTGCTGCTACAGCTCGGGAGGAAAGAGCACATGCATGCCCCCACTCGAGACGAGGACTGACTCCACTGGGGAGACTCCCGAAGTACCCCAAGGTCCATGTCAGCACTGGAGATGAATCCTCAGGTTCGGCACCGATTCCACACAAGGTTTTAGACCCCGGCATCGACGAGAGAGGAATCCGGAGAGGCCCCCGAGCAACTCGCATGGGGACTGGCCATTCCTGAGGCCACCATAGCGGGTCCCTGAGGTCCCCGTCGTTAGTCGAGAGCATCTGCCGCAACTCGAGAAATCCAGGAGGTTCTCCCCTCCAGGCGAGATGAGGCCCATTTCCGCTGAGGCGTCTCCAGGAAAATCACACCTAACATCTGGAACTTCCAAAAGGTCCTTCACACCCTTGCTGCAACTCAAGAAGTTCCCCGACATACCCGTCTCCACTCGAGAGGAAGCAGGAGAGTCCCGCCCACATCAAGAGGAGCCACGTTTCCGCCTCCTAGGTCGAGAGGTTTGATCCTTTCCCTGCGTG
Source organism: Capra hircus (assembly GCF_001704415.2). NCBI lineage: Eukaryota > Metazoa > Chordata > Mammalia > Artiodactyla > Bovidae > Capra > Capra hircus. The sequence goes on from NW_017191488.1 coordinate 3,159, forward strand.
GTCGGGAAAGAATTCGCGGCGTTCCCGTCCCATCTCAAGAGGAGGCGCTCTCCAGAGGAAAAGCGAGAGGAACTCCAGGTACCTGCCACCATTCCCATAGTCCCCCAGTTGTCTCAGTCCATTCCAGGAACCTGTATTCCCTGCACTGCCTCGACTTTCAAGCCGAGGATCGACTCACACCAGAGTGGCACGTGGGCAGCCCTGTGGGAAAGCCCCGTGGGAAAGCCTCGAGGGAAAGCCACAGATCCCTTGATCCACGCGAAGGTAAGCGTGACACTGCTGCTAAAGCTCGGGAGGAAAGCGCATGTGCATGCCCCCACTCGAGTAGAGGACTGACTGTCCTGGTAAGACTCCAGAAGTACCCCAAGATCCATGTCAGCACTGGAGAGGAATCCTCAGGTTCCGGCACCGACTCCACAGAAGGTCTTAGGCCCCAGCATCTACGGGAGAGGAATCCCGAGAGGCCCAAGAGCAACTTGCATGGGGACTGGCCTTTCCTGAGGCCACCAGAGTGGGTCCCTGAGGTCCCCATCGTAAGTCCAGAGCACCTGCCGCAACTCGATAAAATCCAGGAGGTTCTCCCCTCCAGGCGAGATGAGGCCCATTTCCGCTGAGGCTTCTCGAGGCTAATCACATCTAATATCTGGAAACTTCGAAAAGGGTCCTTCACACCCTTGCTGCAACTCAAGAAGTTCCCCGACATACCCGTCTCCACTCGAGAGGAAGCACGAGAGTCCCGCCTTCATCCAGAGGAGCCCCATTCCGCCTCCTAGCTCGAGAGGAGGGATTCTTTCCCGGCGTGGTCGGGAAAGAATTCCCGACGTTCCCGTCGCATCTCAAGAGGAGTCGCTCTCCACAGGAAAGGCGAGAGGAACTCCAGGGTTGTGCCACCATTCCAGAGTCCCCCAGATGTTTCAGTACATTCTAGGGAAATCTGTTTTCCCTGCACTGCCTTGACTTTCAAGCCGAGGATAGACTCACACCACGGTGGCACGTGGGACAGCCCTGTGGGAAAGCCTCGTGGGAAAGCCTTTTGGGAAAGCCTCGTGGGAAAGCCTCGAGGGAAAGACACTGATCCCTTGATCCACGCGACGGGAGCATGACACTGCTGCTACAGCTAGGGAGGAAAGCGCAGGTGCATGCCTCCACTCGAAACGAGGACTGACTCCCCTGGGGAGACTTCAGAAGTGCCCCAATATCCATGTCATCAGTGGAGAGGAAACCTCTGGTTCCGGCACCGAATCCACACAAGGTCTTAGGCCCCGGCTCCGACGGGAGAGGAATCCCGAGAGGCCCCGAGCAACTAGCATGAGGACTGGCATTTCCTGAGGCCACCAGAGCGGGTCCCTGAGGTCCCCGTCGTAAGTCGAGAGAACCTGCCCTATTTCCGAGAAAATCCAGGAGGTTCTCCCCTCCAGGCCCGATGAGGCCCATTTCCGCTGAGTTGTCTCGAAGCTAATCACACCTAACCTCTGGAAACTTCCAAAGGATCCTTCACACCCTTGCTGCAACTCAGGAAGTTCCCCGACATACCTGTCTCCACTCGAGAGGAAGCACGAGCATCCCGCCAACATCCAGAGGAGCCCCGTTTCCGCCTCCTAGCTCGAGAGGAGGGATCCATTTCCTGGGTGGACGGAAAAGAATTTCCGGCGTTCCTGTCACATCTCAAGAGGAGCTGCTCTCCACAGGAAAGGCGAGAGGAACTCCAGGGTGGTGACACCATTCCCAGAGTCCCCCAGATGTCTCAGTCCATTCCAGGGAAAAATGATTTCCTTGCAATGCCTCGACTTTCAAGCCAAGGATGGACTCACACCACGGTGGCACGTGGGAAAGCCCTGTGGGAAGCCTCGTGGGAAAGTGTCATGGGAAAGTCTAGAGGGAAAGCCACAGATCCCTTGATCCACGAAAAGGGAAGCATGACACTGCTGCTACAGCTCGGGAGGAAATCGCACGTGCATGCCCCCTCTCGAGACAAGGACTGACTCCCCTGGGGAGACTCCAGAAGTACCACAAGATCCATGTCGGCACTGGAGAGGAATCCTCAGGTTCCGTCCACTGAGTCCACACAAGGTCTTAGGCCCCCAGCATCGACGGGAGAGGAATCCCGAGAGGCCCAGGAGAAACTCGCATGGGGATTGGCCTTTCCTGAGGCCACCAGAGTGGGTCCCTGAGGCCCTCGTCGTAAGTCGAGAGCACCTGCAGCAACTCGAGAAAATCCAGGAGGTTCTCCCCTCCAGGCGAGATGAGGCCCATTTCGGCTGAGACAACTAGGGGGTAATCAGACTTAAACTCTGGAACTTCCAAAGGGTCCTTCACACCCTTGCTGCAACTCAAGAAGTTCCCCGACATACCCGTCTCCACTCAAGAGGAACCCGAGCGTCCCGCCCGTATCCAGAGTGGCCCCGTTTCCGCCTGCTAGCTCGAGAGGAGGGATCCTTTCCCTGCGTGGTCCTGAAAGAATTCCTAGCGTTCCCGTCTCATCTCAAGAGGAGGCGCTCTCCACAGTAAAGGCGAGAGGAACTCCAGTATCAGGCCCCATTCCCAAAGTCCCCTAGATGTCTCAGTCCATTCCAAGGAAACCTGTTTTCCCTGCACTGCCTCCACTTTCAATCCGAGGATCGACTCACACCGCGATGGCAGGTTGGACAGCCCTGTGGGAAAGCCTCGTGGGAAAGCTCGTGGGAAAGCCTCGAGGGGAAAGCCACAGATCCCTTGATCCACGCGTAGGGAAGCGTGACACTGCTGCTACAGCCTCGGGAGGAAAGCGCACATACATGCCCCCACTCGAGACGAGGACTGACTCCCCTGGGGAGACTCCAGAAGTACCCCAGTTCCATGTCAGCACTGCAGAGGAAACCTCAGGTTCCGGCACTAAATCCACACAAGGTCTTAGGCCCCGGCATCGACGGGAGAGAATCCCGAGAGGCCCCGAGCAATTCGCATGGGGAGTGGCCTTTTCTGAGGCCCCCAGAGCGGGTCGTTGAGGTCCCCGTCGTAAGTCGACAGCAACTGCCCTATCGCGAGAAAATCCAGGAGGTAGTCCCCTCCAGGCGAGATGAGGCCCATTTCCGCTGAGGCGACTGGAAGCTAATCACCCCTAATCTCTGGAACTTCCAAAGGGTCCTTCACAGCCTTGCTGCAACTCAAGAAGTTCCCCGACATACCCGTCTCCACTCAAGAGGAAGCACGTGAGTCCCGCCCACATCCAGAGGGGCCCCCGTTTCCGCCTCCTAGCTCGAGAGGAGGGATCCTTTCCTTTCGTGGTCGGCAAAAAATTATCAGCGTTCCCGTCGCATCTCAGGAGGAGGCGCTCTCCACAGGAAAGGCGAGAGGAAATCCAGGGTCGTGCCACCATTCCCAGAGTCCCCAAGATGTCGCAGTCCATTCCAGGGAAACCTGTTTTCCCTGCACTGCCTCGACATTCAAGCCGTGGATCGACTCACATCACGGTGGCACGTGGGACAACCATGTGGGAAAGCCTCGTGGGAAAGCCTCGTGTGAAAGCCTCCAGGGAAAGCCACAGATCACTTGATCCACGGGAAGGGAACGTGACACCTGCTGCTACAGCTCGGGAGGAAAGCGCCCGTGCATGCCACCTATCGGGACGAGGACTGACTCCCCTGCGGAGACTCCAGAAGTACCTCAAGGTCCATGTCAGCACTGGAGAGGAATCCTCAGGTTCCGGCACCGAATCCACACCAAGGTCTTAGGCCCCGGCATCGGCCGGGAGAGAAATCCCGAAAGGCTCCCCGAGACAACTCGCCATGGGGACTGGCCTTTCCTGAGGCCACCAGAGGGGGTCCCTGTGGTCCCCGTCGTAAGTCGAGAGCACCTGCCCCAAGTCGAGAAAATCCAGGAGGTTGTCCCCTCCAGGCGAGGTGAGGCCATTTCTGCCTGAGGCGACTGGAAGCTAATCACCCCTAATCTCTGGAACTTCCAAAGGGTCCTTTCACAGCCTTGCTGCAACTCAAGAAGTTCCCGGACATACCCGTCTCCACTCAAGGGGAAGCACGAGAGTCCCGCCTACATCCAGAGGGGCCCCGTTTCCGCCGTCCTAGCTCGAAAGGAGGGATCCTTTCCTTTCGTGGTCGGGCAAAAGAATTCCCGGCGTTCCCGTCGCATCTCAGGAGGAGGCGCTCTCCACAGGAAAGGCGAGAGGAAATCCAGGGTCGTGGCCACCATTCCCAGAGTCCCCCAAGATGTCTCAGTCCATTCCAGGGAAACCTGTTTTTCTCCTGCACTGCCTCGGACATTCAAGCCGTGGATCCGACTCACATCATTTTGGCACGTGGGACAACCATGTGGGAAAGTCTCGTGGGAAAGCCTCGTGCGAAAGCCTCGTGGGAAAGCCTCGAGGGAAAGCGCACAGATCCCTTGTTCCACGCGTAGGGAAGCGTGACACTGCCTGCTACAGCTCGGGAGGAAAGCGCACGTGCATGCCCCCACTCGAGAGGAGGACTGACTCCCCTGGGAGACTCCAGAAGTACCCAAGATCCATGTCAGCACTGCAGAGGAAACCTCAGGTTCCGGCACTGACTCCACACAAGGTCTTAGGCCCCGCCATCGGACGGGAGAGGAATCCGAGAGGCCCCCGAGAAATTCGCATGGGGAGTGGCCTTTTCTGAGGCCCCCAGAGCGGTCGTTGAGGTCACCGTCGTAAGTCGACAGCAAACCTGCCCTATCCTCGAGAAAATCCAGGAGGTAGTCCCCTCCAGGCGAGATTGAGGCCCATTTCCGCTGAGGCGACTGGAAGCTAATCACCCCTAATCTCTGGAAATTCCAAAGGGTCCTTCACAGCCTTGCTGCAACTCAAGAAGTTCCCCGACATACCCGTCTCCAACTCAAGAGGAAGCACGAGAGTCCCGCCCACATCCAGAGGGCCCCGTTTCCGCCTCCTAGCTCGAGAGGAGGATCCTTTCCTTTCGTGGTCGGCAAAGAAATTCCCGGCGTTCCCGTCGCATCTCAGGAGGAGGCAGCTCTCCACAGGAAAGGCGAGAGGAAATCCAGGGTCGTGCCACCATTCCCAGAGTTCCCAAGATGTCTCCAGTCCATTCCAGGGAAACCCTGTTTTCCCTGCACTGCCTCGACATTCCAAGCCGTGGATCGACTCACATCACGGTGGCACGTGGGACAACCATGTGGGAAAGCCTCGTGGGAAAGCCTCGTGTGAAAGCCTCCAGGGAAAGCCACAGATCCCTTGATCCACGGGAAGGGAACGTGACACTGCTGCTACAGCTCGGGAGGAAAGCGCACGTGCATGCCACCAATCGGGACGAGGACTGACTCCCCTGCGGACACTCCAGAAGTACCTCAAGGTCCATGTCAGCACTGGAGAGGAATCCTCAGGTTCCGGCACAGACTCCACAAAAGGTCTTAGTCCCCCGGCATCGAAGTGAGGGGGAATCCCGAGAGGCCCCCGAGAAACTCGCATGGGGACTGGCCTTTCCTGAGGCCACCCAGAGCGGGTCCCTGAGGTCCCCGTCGTAAGTCGAGAGCACCTGCCGCAACTCGAGAAAATCCAGGAGGTTCTCCCTTCCAGGCGAGATGAGGCACATTTCCGCTGAGGTGTCTCAAGGCTAATCACAACTAACCTCTGGAACTTACAAAGGGTCCGTCACACCCTTCCTGCAACTCAAGAAGTTCCCGGTCATACCCGTCTCCACTCGAGAGGAAGCACGAGCGTCCCGCCCACATCCAGAGGAGCCCCGTTACCGCCTCCTAGCTCGAGAGGAGGGATCCTTTCCCTGCAGGGTCGGGAAATAATTCCTGGCGTTCCCAGTGGCATCTCAAGAGGAGGCGATCTCCACATGAAAGCCGAGAGGGAATCAAGGGTCGTGCCACCATTCCCAGAGTTCCCCAGATGTCTCAGTCCTTTCCAGGGAAACCTGTCTTCCCTGCACTGCCTGGACGTTCAAGCCGAGGTTCGACTCACCCCACGGTGGCACGTGGGACAGCCCTGTGGGAAAGCATCGTGGGAAAGCTTCGTGAGAAAGCCTCGAGGGAAAGCCTCGAGGGAAAGCCACAGATCCCTTGATCCACGCGAAGGGAAGCCTGACAGTACTGCTACAGCTCGGGAGGAAAGCACACGTGCATGCCCCCTCTCGAGACGATGACTGACTCCCCTGGGGAGACTCCAGAAGTACCCAAGATCCATGTCAGCACTGGAGAGGAATCCTCAGGTTCCGGCACCGACTCCACACAAGGTCTTAGGCCCAGGCATCGACGGGAGAGGAATCCCGAGAGGCCCCGAGGAACTCGCATGGGGACTGGCCTTTCCTGAGGCCACCAGAGTGGGTCCCTGAGGTCCCCGTCGTAAGTCGAGAGCACCTGCCACAACTCGAGAAAATCCAGGAGTTCTCCCCCCAGGCGAGATGAGGCCCATTTCCGCTGAGGCGTCTCCAGGCTAATCACACCTAACCTCTGGAACTTCCAAAGGGTCCTTCACACCCTTGCTGCAACTCAAGAAGTTCGCCGACATACCCGTCTCCACTCGAGAGAAAGCACGAGAGTCCCGCCCACATCCAGAGGATCCCCGTTTCCGCCTTCTAGCTCGAGAGGAGGGATCCTTTCCCTGCGTGGTCGGGAAAGAATTCCCGGAGTTCCCGTCGCATCTCAAGAGGAGGCACTCTCCACAGGAAAGGCGAGGGGAACTCCAGGGTCGTGCCACCATTCCAGAGTCCCCAAGATGTCTCAGTCCATTCCAGGGAAAACTTTTTTCCCTGCACTGCCTCGACTTTCAAGCCGAGGATCGAGATCGACACACACACGGTGGCACGTGGCACAGCCTTGTGGGAAAGCCTAGTGGGAAAGCCTCGTGGGAAAGCCTCGAGGGAAAGCCACAGATCCCTTGATCCACGCGAAGGGAAGCGTGACCCTGCTGCTCCAGCTCGGGAGGAAAGCCCACGTGCATGCCCCCACTTGAGACGAGGACTGACTCCCCTGGGGAAACTCCAGAAGTACCCCAAGATCCATGTCATCACTGGAGAGGAATCCTCAGTTTCCGGCACCGACTCCACACAAGGTCTTAGGCCCCGGTATCGACGGGAGAGGAACCGAGTGGCCCCCGAGAAACTCGAATGGGGATTGGCCTTTCCTGAGGCCACCAGATCGGGTCCCTGAGGTCCCCGTCGTAAGTCGAGAGTACCTGCCGCAACTCGAGAAAATCCAGGAGGTTCTCTCCTCCAGGCGAGATGAGGCCCATGTCCGCTGAGGCGTCTCGAAGCTAATCACACCTAACCTCTGGAACTTCCAAAGGGTCCTTCACATCCTTGCTGCAACTCAAGAAGTTCCCTGACATACCCGTCTCCACTCGAGAGGAAGCACGAGAGTCCCGCCCACATCCAGAGGAGCCCGTTTTCCGCCTCCTAGCTCGAGAGTAGGGATCCTTTCCCTGCGTGTACGGGAAAGAATTCCCGGCATTCCCGTCACATCTCAAGAGGAGGCGCTCTCCACAGGAAAGCGAGAGGAACTCCAGGGTCGTGCCACCATTCCAGAGTCCCCCCAGTGTCCAGTCCATTCCAGGGAAACCTGTTTTCCCTGCACTGCCTCGAATTTAGAGCCGAGGTTCCACTCTCACCACGGTGGCACGTGGACAGCCC
>NW_017191489.1:0-10755 GCF_001704415.2 Capra hircus
TCACTGTAGTGTGAGTCGACCCTTGGCTTGAAAGTTGAGGCAGTGCTGGAAAAACAGGTTTTCCTGGAATGGACGGAGACATCTGGGGGACTCTGGGAATGGTGGCACGAACCTGGAGTTACTCTGGCCTTTACTGTGGAGAGGGGCCTCCTCTTGAGATGCGACGGGAACGTCGGGAATTCTTTCCCGACCACGCAGGGAAAGTGTCCCTCCTCTCCAGCTATGAGGCGGTAACGGGCTCCTCTGGATGTGGGAGGGAACTCGTTCTTCCTCTCGAGTGGAGACGGGTATGTCGAGGCACATTTTGAGTAGCAGCAAGGGGTGTGACGACGGACACTTTGGAAGTTCCAGAGGTTAGTTGTGATTAGCCTCCAGACGCCTCATTGGAAATGGGCCTCATCTTGCCTGGAAGGGAGAACCTCCTGGACGTTCTCGAGTTGGGGCAGGTGCTCTCGTCATACGACAGGGACCTCAGGGACCCGCTCTGGTGGACTCAGGAAAGGCCAGTCCACATGAATGTTGCTCGGGTGTCTCTCGGAATTTCTCTCCCGTAGATGCTGGAGCCCAAAACCTTGTGTGGAGTCGGTGCCGGAAACTGAGGATTCCTCTCCTGTGCTGACATGGATCTTGGGGTACTTCTGGAGTCTCCCCAGGTGAGTCAGTCCTCGTCTCGAGTGGGGGCATGCACGTGCACTTTCCTCCCGAGCTGTAGCAGCAGTGTCACGCTTCTTTAGCGTGGATCAAGGGATCTGTGGCTTTCCCTCCTTTCCCAAGAGGCTTTCCCACGAGGCTTTCCCACAGGGCTGCCCACGTGCCACTGTAGTGTGAGTCTACCCTCGGCTTGAAAGTTGAGGCAGTGCTGGAAAACAGTTTTCTCTGGATGGACGGAGATATCTGGGGGACTCTCGAAATGGTGGCACAACCCTGGAGTTCCTCTCGGCCTTACCTGTGGGAGAGCGCCTCCACTTGAGATGCGACGGGAAGCCGGGAATTCTTTCACAACTACGCGGGGAAGGATCCCTCCTCTCGAGTTATGAGGCGGAAACGGGGGCTCTTCTGGATCTGGGTTGGACTCTCGTGCTTCCTCTGGATTGGAGACGGGTTATGTCAGGGAACTTCTTGAGTTGCAGCAAAGGTGTGAAGGACCCTTTGGAAGTTCCAGAGGTTATGTGTGATTAACCTTGAGACGCCACAGCGGAAATGGGCCTCATCTCGCCTGGAGGGGAGAACCTCTTTGATTTTCTCGAGTTACCCCAGGTGCTCTCGACTTACGCCGGGGATCTCAGGGACCCGCTCTGGTGGCCTCAGGAAAGGCCAGTCCCCATGCAAGTTGCTCAGGGGCCCCTCGGGATTCCTCTCCCGTCGATGCCGGGGCCTAAGGCCTTGTGGGGAGTCGGTGCCCTGAACCTGAGGATTCCTCTCCAGTGCTTACAAGGATCTTGAGGTACTTCTGGAGTATCCCCAGGGGAGTCAGTCCTCGTCTCGAGTGGGGGCATGCACGTGCGCTTTCCTCCCGAGCTGTAGCAGCAGTGTCACGCTTTCCTTCGAGTGGATCATTGGATCTGTGGCGTTCCATCGAGGCTTTCCTCGAGGGTTTCCCACAGGGCTGTCCCACGTTGCTCCGTGGTGTGAGTTGATCCTTGGCTTGAAAGTCGAGGCAGTGCAGGGAAAACAGGTTTCCCTGGAATGGACTGAGACATTTGGGGGGACTCTGGGAATGGTGGCATGACCCTGGAGTTCCTCTCGCCTTTCCTGTGGAGAGCGCCTCCTCTTGAGATGAGACGGGAACGCCGGCAATTCTTTCCCGAACACGCAGGGAAAGGATCCCTCCTCTCGAGCTATGAGGCGGAAACGGGGCTTCTCTGGATGTGGGCGGGACTCTCGTGCTTCCTCTCGAGTGAAGACGGGTATGTCCGGGAACTTCTTGAGTTGCAGCGAGGGTGTGAAGGACCCTTTGGAAGTTCCAGAGGTTATGTGTGATTAACCTTGAGACGCCACAGCGGAAATGGGCCTCATCTCGCCTGGAGGGGAGAACCTCCTGGATTTTCTCGAGTTGCGGCAGGTGCTGTCGACTTACGACGGGGACTTCAGGGACCCGATCTGGTGGCCTCAGGAAAGGCCAGTCCCCCATGCGAGTTGCTCGGGGCCTCTTGGGTTTCTTCTCCGTCGATCGCCGGGGCCTAAGACCTTGTGTGGAGTCGGTGCCGGAACGTGAGGATTCCTCTCCAGTGCTGACATGGATCATGGGGTACTTCTGGAGTCTCCCCGGGTTAGTCAGTCCTAGTCTCGAGTGGGGCATGCACGTTCAATTTCCTCCCGATCTGTGGAAGCAGTGTCACACTTCCGATAGCGTGTATCAAGGGATCTGCAGCTTTCCCTCGAGGCTTTCCAATGAGGCTTTCCCTCGAGGATTTTCCTCAGGGCTGTCCCACGTGCCACTGTGGTGTGAGTCGATCCTCGGCTTGAAAAGTCGAGGCAGTGGAGGGAAAACAGGTTTCCCTGGAATTGACAGAGATATCTGGGGAACTCTGGGAATGTGAACGACCCTGGGAGTTTCTCTCGCCTTTTCCTGTGGAGAGGGCCTCCTCTTGAGATGCGACTGGAACGCCGGGAATGCTTTACAGACCACGCAAGGTAAAGGATCCCTCCTCTCGAGCTATGAGGTGGAAACGGTGCTCCTCTGAAAAGTGGGCGGGAAAGATCTTGATACTCTCGAGTGAGCGGGTATGTCGGAGAACTTCTTGAGTTGCAGCAAGGTGTGTGAAGGACCTTTGGAAGTTCCAGAGGTTAGGTGTGATTAGCCTCCAGACGCCTCAGCGCAAATGGGCCTCATCTCGCCTTTAAGGACGCCAAGATCCATGTCAGCACTGGAGAGGAATCCTCAGGTTCCGGCACCGACTCCACACAAGGTCTTAGGCCCCGGCATCGACGGGAGAGGAATCCCGAGAGGCCCCCGAGAAACTCGCATGGGGAATGGCCTTTCCTGAGGCCACCAGAGCGGGTCCCTCAGGTCCCCGTCGTAACTCGAGATCACCTGTCCCAACTCGAAAAAATCCAGGAGGTTCTCCCCTCCAGGCGAGATGAGGCCCATTTCCGCTGAGGCGTCTCGTGGCTAATCACACCTAAACCTCTGGAACTTCCAAAGGGTTCTTCACACCCTTGCTGCAACTCAAGAAGTTCCCCGACATACCCGTCTCCACTCGAGAGGAAGCACGAGAGTCCCGCCCACATCCAGAGGAGCCCCGTTTCCGCCTCACAGCTAGAGAGGAGGTATCCTTTCCCTGCGTGGTCCGGAAAGAATTCCTGGTCTTCCCGTCACAACTCAAGAGGAGGCGCGTTCAACAGGAAAGGTGAGAGGAACTCCAGGGTCGTGCCACCATTCCAGAGTACCCCAGATATCTCAGTCCATTCCAGGGAAACCTGTTTTCCCTGCACTGCCTCGACTTTCAAGCCGAGGATCGACTCACAGCACGGTGGCACGTGGGACAGCCCTGTGGGAAAGCCTCGTGAGAAAGCCTCATGGGAAAGCCTCGAGGGAAAAGCCACTGATCCCTTGATCCACTCGACGGGAAGAATGACACTGCTGCTACAGCTCGGGAGGAAAGCGCTCTTCAATGCCCCGACTCGAATGAGGACTGACTCCCCTGGGGAGACTCCGAAGTACCCCAAGATCCATGTCAGCACTGGAGAGGAATCCTCAGGTTCCAGGACCGACCCACACAATTTCTTAGGCCCCGGAATCGACGGGAGAGGAATCCCGAGAGGCCACCGAGCAACTCGCATGGGGACTGGCCTTTCCTGCGGCCACCAGAGCGGGTCCCTGAGGTCCCGTCATAATTCGAGAGCACCTGTTGCAATTCGAGAAAATCCAGGAGGTTCTCCCCTCCAGGCAAGATGAGGTGCATTTCCGCTGAGGCGTCTAGAGGCTAAATGCACCTAACATCTGGAACTTCCAAAAATGTCCTTCACATCCTTTCTGCAACTGAATAAGTTCCCCGACATACTCGCCTCCACTCGAGAGGAAGCACGAGAGTCCCGCCCACATCCAGAGGAGCCCCGTTTCCGCCTCCTAGCTCGAGAGGAGGGATCCTTTCCCTGCGTGGTGGTGAAAGAATTCCCCGCGTTCCCGTCGAATCTCAAGAGGAGGCGCTCTACACAGGAAAGGCGAGAGGAACTCCAGGGTCGTGCCACCATTCCAGAGTCCCCCAGATGTCTCAGTCCATTCCAGGGAAAACTGTTTTCCCAGCACTGCCTCGACTTTCAAGCGGAGGATCGACTCACATCACGGTGGCACGTGGGACAGCCCTGTGGGAAAGCCTCGTGGGAAAGCCTCCTGGGAAAGCCTCGAGGGAAAGCCACAGATCCCTTGATGCACGCGAAGGGAAGCGTGACACTGTTGCTACAGCTCGGGAGGAAAGCGCACGTGCATGCTTCCACTCGAGACGAGGACTGACTCTCCCGGGGAGACTCCAGAAGTACCCCAAGATCCATGTCAACACAGGAGAGGAATCGTCAGGCTCCAGCTCCGACTACTCACAAGGTCTTAGGCCCCGGAATCGACGGTAGAGGAATCCGGAGAGGCCCCCGAGCAATTCGCATGGGGAGTGGCCTTTTCTGAGGCCCCCAGAGCGGGTCGTTGAGGTCCCCGTCGTAAGTCGAGAGCAACTACCCTATCTCGAGAAAATCCAGGAGGTTCTCCCCTCCAGGCGAGATGGGGCCCATTTCTGCTGAGGCGTCTCGAGGCTCATCACACCTAATCTCTGGAACTTCCAAACGGTGCTTCACACCCTGGCTGCAACTCAAGATGTTCCCCTACATACCGTTTCCACTCGAGAGGAAGCACGAGAGTCCCGCCCACATCCAGAGGAGCCCCGTTTCTGCCTACTAGCTCGAGAGGTGGGATCCTTTCCCTGCGTCATCGGGAAAGAAATCCCGGCGTTCCCGTCGCATCTCAAGAGGAGGCGCTCTCCACAGGAAAAGGCGAGAGGAACTCCAGGGTCGTGCCACCTTTCCCAGAGTCCCCCAGATGTCTCAGTCCATTCCAGGGATACCTGTTTTCCCTGCACTGATCGACATTCAAGCCGAGGATCGACTCACATCACGGTGGCACGTGGGACAATCATGTGGGAAAGCCTCATGGAAAAGCCTCGTGTGAAAGCTTCCAGGGAAAGCCACAGATCCCTTGATCCACGCGAAGGGAACGTGACACTGCTGCTACAGCTCGGGAGGAAAGCGCACGTGCATGCCCCCACTCGGGACGAGGACTGACTCCACTGCGGAGACTCCAGAAGAACCCCAAGGTCCATGTCAGCACTGGAGAGGAATCCTCAGGTTCCGGCACCGACTCCACACAAGGTCTTAGGCCCCGGCATCGCCGGGAGAGAAATCCCGAAAGGCTCCCGAGCAACTCGCATGGGGACTGGCCTTTCCTGAGGCCACCAGAGGGGGTCCCTGTGGTCCCCGTCGTAAGTCGAGAGCACCTGCCGCAACTCGAGGAAATCCAGGAGGTTGTCCCCTCCAGGCGAGATGAGGCCCATTTCCGCTGAGGCGACTGGAAGCTAATCACCCCTAATCTCTGGAACTTTCAAAGGGTCCTTCACAGCCTTGCTGCAACTCAAGAAGTTCCCCGACATACCCGTCTCCACTCGAGAGGAAGCACGAGAGTCCCGCCCACATCCAGAGGGGCCCCGTTTCCACCTCCTAGCTCGAGAGGAGGGATCCTTTCCTTTCGTGGTCGGCAAAGAATTCCCGGCGTTCCCGTCGCATCTCAGGAGGAGGCGCTCTCCACAGGAAAGGCGAGAGGAAATCCAGGGTCGTGCCACCATTCCCAGAGTCCCCAAGGTGTCTCAGTCCATTCCAGGGAAACCTGTTTTCCCTTCACTGCCTCGACTTTAAAGCCGAGGATCGACTCACACCACAGTGGCACGTGGGAAAGCCCTGTGGGAAGCCTCGTGGGAAAGCGTCATGGGAAAGTCTAGAGGGAAAGCCACAAATCCCTTGATCCACGAAAAGGGAAGCATGACACTGCTGCTACAGCTCGGGAGGAAATCGGACTTGCATGCCCCCTCTCGAGACAAGGACTGACTCCCCTGGGGAGACTCCAGAAGTAGCACAAGATCCATGTCGGCACTGGAGCGGAATCCTCAGGTTCCGTCACTGAGTCCACCCAAGGTCTTAGGCCCCAGCATCGACGGGAGAGGAATCCCGAGAGGCCCGGGAGAAACTCGCATGGGGACTGGCCTTTCCTGAGGCCACCAGAGCGGGTCCCTGAGGCTCTCGTCGTAAGTCGAGAGCACCTGCCGCAATTCGAGAAAATCCAGGAGGTTCTCCCCTCCAGGCGAGATGAGGCCCATTTCGGCTGAGACAACTAGGGGGTAATCAGACTTAAACTCTGGAACTTCAAAAGGGTCCTTCACACCCTTGCTGCAACTCAAGAAGTTCCCCCGACATATCCGTCTCCACTCAAGAGGAACCCGAGCGTCCCGCCCGTATCCAGAGTGGTCCCGTTTCTGCCTGCTAGCACGAGAGGAGTGATCCTTTCCCTGCGTGGTCCTGAAAGAATTCCTAGCGTTCCCGTCTCATCTCAACAGGAGGCGCTCTCCACAGTAAAGGCGAGAGGAACTCCAGTATCAGGCCCCATTCCCAGAGTCCCCCAGATGTCTCAGTCCATTCCAAGGAAACCTGTTTTCCCTGCACTGCCTCCACTTTCAAGCCGAGGATCGACTCACACCGCGATGGCAGGTTGGACAGCCCTGTGGGAAAGCCTCGTGGGAAAGCCTCGTGGGAAAGCCTCGAGGGAAAGCCACAGATCCCTTGATCCACGCGTAGGGAAGCGTGACACTGCTGCTACAGCTCGGGAGGAAAGCGGCACGTGCATGCCCCCACTCGAGACGAGGACTGACTCCCCTGGGGAGACTCCAGAAGTACCCCAAGATCCATGTTAGCACTGGAGAGGAATCCTCAGGTTCCGGCACCGACTCCACACAAGCTATTAGGCCCCGTCATCGACGGGAGAGGAATCCCGAGAGGCCCCCGAGCAACTCGCATGGGGACTGGCCTTTCCTGAGGCCACCAGAGCGGGTCCCTGAGGTCCCCGTCGTAAGTCGAGGGCACCTGCCGCAACTCGAGAAAATCCAGGAGGTTGTCCCCTCCAGGCGAGATGAGGCCCATTTCGGCTGAGGCGTCTCGAGGCTAATCACACCTAACCTCTGGAACTTCCAAAGGGTCCTTCACACCCTTGCTGCAACTCAAGAAGTTCCCCGACATACCCCGTCTCCACTCGAGAGGAAGCACCAGAGTCCCGCCCACATCCAGAGGAGCCCCGTTTCCGCCTCCTAGCTCGAGAGGAGGGATCCTTTCCCACCGTGGTCGGTAAAATATTCCCGGCGTTCCCGTTGCATCTGAAGAGGAGGCGCTCTCCACAGGAAAGGCGAGAGGAACTCCAGGGTCGTGCCACCATTCCCAGAGGCCGCTGGATGTCTCAGTCCATTAGAGGGAAAACTTTTTTCCCTGCATTGCCTCGACTTTCAAGCCGAGGATCGACTCAACCACGGTGGCACGTGGGACAGCCCTGTGGGAAAGCCTCGTGGGAAAGCCTTGAGGGAAAGACACAGATCCCTTGATCCACGCGAAGGGAAGCGCGACACTGCTGCTACAGCTCGGAGGAAAGCGCACCGTGCATGCCCCCACTCGAGACGAGGACTGACTCCCCTGGGGAGACTCCAGAAGTACCCCAAGATCAATGTCAGCACTGGACAGGGAATCCTCTGGTTCCGGCACCTACTCCACACAAGGTCTTAGGCCCCGGCATCGACGGGAGAGGAATCCCGAGAGGCCCCCAAGCAACTCGCATGCGGACTGGCCTTTCCTGAGGCCACCAAGCGGGTCCCTGAGGTCCCCGTCGTAAGTCGAGAGCACCTTCCGCAACTCGAGAAAATCCAGGAGGTTCTTCCCCTCCAGGCGAGATGAGGCCCATTTCCACTGAGGCGTCTCGAGGCTAATCACACCTAACCTCTGGAACTTCCAAAGGTTCCTTCACACCCTTGCTGCAACTCAAGAAGTTCCCCGACATACCCGTCTCCACTTGAGAGGAAGCACGAGAGTCCCGCCTCACATCCAGAGGAGCCCCCGTTTCCGCCTCCTAGCTCGAGAGGAGGGATCCTTTCCTTGCGTGGCTCGAGAAAGATTTCCAGGCGTTCCGACGCATCTCAAGAGGTCGCGCTCTCCAGAGGAAAGGCGAGAGGAACTCCATGGTCGTGCCACCAATCCCAGAGTCCCCCAGATGTCTCAGTCCATTCCAGGGAGACCTGTTTTCCCTGCACTGCCTCGACTTTCAAGCCGAGGATCGACTAACACCACGGTGGCACGTGGGACAGCCCTGTGGGAAAGCCTCGTGGGAAAGCCTTGTTGGAAAGCCTCGTGGGAAAGCCTCGAGGGAAGCACTGATCCTTGATCACGCGACTGGAGCATGACACTGCTGCTACAGCTCGGGAGGAAAGCGCAGGTGCATGCCCCCCCACTCGAAGACGAGGGACTGACTCCCCTGGGGAGACTCCAGAAGTACCCCAAGATCCATGTCAGCACTGGCAGAGGAAACCTCAGGTTCCGGCACTGACTCCACACAAGGTCTTAGGCCCCGGCATTCGACGGGAGAGGAAATCCCGAGAGGACCCCGAGTAACTTCGCATGGGAGTGGCCTTTTCCTGAAGCCCCAGAGCGGGTCGTGAGGTCCCCGTCGTAAGTCGAGAGCAACTGCCCTATCTCGAGAAAATCCAGGAGGTTCTCCCTCCCAGGTCGAGATGAGGCCCATTTCTCAGCTGAGCGCGTCCTCGAGGCTAATCACACCTAATCCTCTGGAACTTCCCAAACGGTGCTTCACACTCTGGCTGCAACTCAAGATGTTCCCCTGACATACCGGTTTCCACTCGAGAGGAAGCACGAGAGTCCGCCCACATCCCAGAGGGAGCCCCGTTTTCTGACCTACTAGCTCGAGAGGAGGGATCCTTTCCCTGCGTGCATGGGGAAAGAAATTCCCCGGTCGTTCCCGTCGCATCTCAAGAGGAGGCGCTCTCCACAGGAAAAGGCGGAGAGGAAACTCCAGGGTCGTGCACACTGTCCCAGAGTCCCCAGATGTCTCAGTCCATTCCAGGGAAACCTGTTTTCCCTGCACTGCCTCGACATTCAAGCCGAGGATCGACTCACACCGCATGGACAGCCCTGTGGAAAGCCTCGGAAAGGAAAGCCTCGAGGGAAAAGCCACAGATCCCTTGATCCCCGCGTAGGGAAGCGTGACACTGCTGCTACAGCTCGGGAGGAAAGCGCACGTGCATGCCCCACTCGAGACGAGGACTGACTCCCCTGGGGAGACTCCAGAAGTACCCCAAGATCCATGTTCAGCACTGGAGAGGAATCCTCAGGTTCCGGCACCGACTCCACACAAGGTCTTAGGCCCCGGCATCGACGGGAGAGGAATCCCGAGAGGCCCCGAGCAACTCGCATGGGGACTGGCCTTTCCTGAGGCCACCAGAGCGGGTCCCTGAGGTCCCCGTCGTAAGTCGAGGGCACCTGCCGCAACTCGAGAAAATCCAGGAGGTTCTCCCCTCCAGGCGAGATGAGGCCCATTTCTGCTGAGGCGTCTCGAGGCTAATCACACCTAATCTCTGGAACTTCCAAAACGGTGCTTCACACTCTGCTGCAACTCAAGATGTTCCCCTACATACCGTTTCCACTCGAGAGGAAGCACGAGAGTCCCGCCCACATCCAGAGGAGCCCCGTTTCTGCCTACTAGCTCGAGAGGAGGGATCCTTTCCCTGCGTTCGGGAAAGAAATCCCGGCGTTCCCGTCGCATCTCAAGAGGAGGCGCTCTCCACAGGAAAGGCGAGAGGAACTCCAGGGTCGTGCCACCTTTCCCAGAGTCCCCCAGATGTCTCAGTCCATTCCAGGGAACCTGTTTTCCCTGCACTGCCTCGACATTCAAGCCGAGGATCGACTCACATCACGGTGGCACGTGGGACAATCTGTGGGAAGGCCTCTTGGAAAGCCTCGTGTGAAAGCTTCCAGGGGAAAGCCACAAATCCCTTGATTCACTCGAAGGGAACCTGGCACTGCTGCTACAGCTCGGGAGGAAAGCGCACGTGCATGCCCCACTCGAGACGAGGACTGACTCCCCAGGGGAGACTCCAGAAGTACCCCAAGATCCATGTCAGCACTGGAGAGGAATCCTCAGGTTCCGGCAGCGACTCCACACAAGGTCTTAGGCCCCGGCATCGACGGGGCGAGGAATCCCGAGAGGCCCCTGAGCAACTCGCATGGGGACTGGGCTTTCCTGAGGCCACCAGAGCGGGTCCCGGAGGTCCCCGTCGTAAGTCGAGAGCACCTGCTGCAACTCGAGAAATCCTAGATGTTCTCCCCCTCCAGGCGACATGAGGCCCATTTCCCCTGAAGCGTCTCGAGGCTAATCACACCTAACCTCTGGAACTTCCAAAGGGTCCTTCACACCCTTGCTGCAAATCAAGAAGTTCCCCGACATACCCCGTCTCACTCGAGAGAGTCACGAGAGTCCCGCCCACATCCAGAGGAGCCCCGTTTCCGCCTCTAGGAGAGGAGAATCCTTTCCCTGCGTGGTCGGAAAAGAATTCCCGGCGTTCCCGTCGCATCTCAAGAGGAGGCGCTCTCCACAGGAGGAAAGGCGAGAGGAACTCCAGGGTCGTGCACCATTCCAGAGTCCCCCAGATGTCTCAGTCCATTCCAGGGAAA
>NW_017191490.1:0-21598 GCF_001704415.2 Capra hircus
TCAGCAGGCCCGACTCTGGCCAGAGTTGCCTGGCCCACCAAGATTGCATCTTGCCATAGGCGAGCCTTGCCGCAGACTTGCCTTGCTTTTAGGCTCCCTCCCCAGGAAGGAGCAGGCTGTGTGAGGCTCGGAAACGCCACTGGCGCCTTCCTGGCTTCAGCTCTACCCTGCCTTGCCTTTGCACTTAGGTCCAAGCGTCCTTGAGGAGGGCTTAGGGGCTGGTGGGTTGCACACTGCCAAGGGCTCCAGCAGTGAAAGCTCTGTCAGAGGGAAGCGAAGGGCAACAGCAGGGCTCCTTCAGCGGTTCCTTGGCCGCCCAGACAAAGCTCCGCACGGAGAGCACCAGGTTCCAAGGGCCCCTGGCTGGGTTTTGCATCCCCCACACTCCAGAGGCTGACTCCGTGGGTGCCTAGAAAGTGTGTGAGAGACGTAGGTTCCCTAGCACTCTCCTCCCCAGCAGAGACATGTGCAGGTGGTTGGGGCCTTATCCTGCGTGTCTGGGTTCCCGCCCACAGCCCTCAACTCAGGGGAAGCAGCCCCTGAGGCAAGACCTGCTGGAGGAGCCCTGCGCGCCCGCCTGATAGGCGAGAGCACAGCCAGCAGTGTAGCGAGCCTCCTCGGGAGAAGAGGAGGCAGCCGAGCCCAGTCAAGAGGAAAGCCCTGCTTGCACGGAGCTAAGTGGGCCTCCAGTACGGCAGAGCTCTAGCTCTGCTCAGAGCCCCGATCTGGCAGAGTTTCTGGCGCGAGGCTGCTCGGCCGGGGGCTCGCCTTGCCCAGACTTGCCTTGCTTTTAGGCTCCCTCCCCAGGAAGGAGCTGTCTGAGCGAGCCTGGGAGACGCCACTGGTGCCTTCCTTGCCTCAGCTCCAATCCTGCCTTGCCTTTGCACATAGGTGCCAGGCGTCGTTGGGGAGGGCTTAGGGGGTGGTGGGTTGCACACTGCCAAGGGCTTCAGCAGTGAGAGCTCTGTCAGAGGGAAGGGAAGGGCAACTGCAGGGCTCCTCCAGCGGTTTCTAGGCCGCCTAGAATCAGCGCCGCACCGAGAGCACCAGGCTCCCAGGGCCCCTGGCTGGGGTTTTCAGCCCCGCACACACGGAGGCTGATTCCTTGGGTGCCCAGAAAGTGTATGACAGACGTAGGTTCCCTAGCACTCTCCTCCCCAGCAGAGACATGTGCAGGTGGTTGGGGCCTGATCCTGCGTGTCTGGGTTCCTGCCCACAGCCCCAACTCAGGGGAAGCAGCCCCTGAGGCAAGACCTGCTGGAGGAGCCCTGCGCCCCCGCCTGATAGGCGAGTGCACAGCCAGCAGGGAAGCGAGCCTCCTCGGGGGAAGAGGAGGCAGCCCAGCCCCGTCAAGTTGAAAGCCCTGCTTGCACGGAGCTAAGTGCGCCTCCAGTACGGCAGAGCTCTAGCTCTGCTCAGAGCCCCGATCTGGCAGAGTTCCTGGCGCGAGGCTGCTCTGCCGGGGGCTAGCCTTGCCCAGACTTGCCTTGCTTTTAGGCTGCCTCTCCAGGAAGGAGCAGGCAGCAGGAGCCTGGGAGTCGCCACTGGCGCCTTTCTTGCCTCAGCTCCAATCCTGCCTTGCCTTTGCACTTAGGTCCCAGTCCTCCTTAAGGAGAGCTTAGGGGCTGGTGGGTTGCACACTGCCAAGGGCTCCAGCAGTGAGAATTCTGTCAGAGGGAAGGGAAGGGCAACTGCAGGGCTCCTCCAGCGGTTGCTTGGCCGCCCAGATTCAGCGCCACACGGAGAGCACCAGGCTCCCAGGGCCCCTGGCTGGGGTTTTCAGCCCCGCACACACGGAGGCTGATTCCTTGGGTGCCCAGAAAGTGTATGACAGACGTAGGTTCCCTAGCACTCTCCTCCCCAGCAGAGACATGTGCAGGTGTTTGGGGCCTGATCCTGCGTGTCTGGGTTCCTGCCCACAGCCCCAACTCAGGGGAAGCAGCCCCTGAGGCAAGACCTGCTGGAGGAGCCCTGCGCCCCCGCCTGATAGGCGAGTGCACAGCCAGCAGGGAAGCGAGCCTCCTCGGGGGAAGAGGAGGCAGCAAGTCCCCGTCAAGCTGAAATCCCTGCTTACACGAAGCTAAGTGCGACTCCAGTACGGCAGATCTCTAGCTCTGTTCAGAGGCCCGATCTGGCAGAGTTCCTGGCACCAAGATGCTCTGCCATAGGCGAGCCTTGCGCAGACTTGCCTTGCTTTAAGGCTCCCTCCCCAGGAAGGAGCAGGCTGTGTGAGGCTCGGAAACGCCACTGGCGCCTTCCTGGCTTCAGCTCTACCCCTGCCTTGCCTTTGCACTTAGGTCCCAAGCGTCCTTGAGGAGGGCTTAGGGGCTGGTGGGTTGCACACTGCCAAGGGCTCCAGCAGTGAAAGCTCTGTCAGAGGGAAGCGAAGGGCAACAGCAGGGCTCCTTCAGCGGTTCCTTGGCCGCCCAGACAAAGCTCCGCACGGAGAGCACCAGGTTCCAAGGGCCCCTGGCTGGGTTTTGCATCCCCACACTCCCAGAGGCTGACTCCGTGGGTGCCTAGAAAGTGTGTGAGAGACGTAGGTTCCCTAGCACTCTCCTCCCCAGCAGAGACATGTGCAGGTGGTTGGGGCCTTATCCTGCGTGTCTGGGTTCCCGCCCACAGCCTCAACTCAGGGGAAGCAGCCCCTGAGGCAAGACCTGCTGGAGGAGCCCTGCGCGCCCGCCTGATAGGCGAGAGCACAGCCAGCAGTGTAGCGAGCCTCCTCGGGAGAAGAGGAGGCAGCCGAGCCCAGTCAAGAGGAAAGCCCTGCTTGCACGGAGCTAAGTGGGCCTCCAGTACGGCAGAGCTCTAGCTCTGCTCAGAGCCCCGATCTGGCAGAGTTTCTGGCGCGAGGCTGCTCGGCCGGGGGCTCGCCTTGCCCAGACTTGCCTTGCTTTTAGGCTCCCTCCCCAGGAAGGAGCTGTCTGAGCGAGCCTGGGAGACGCCACTGGTGCCTTCCTTGCCTCAGCTCCAATCCTGCCTTGCCTTTGCACATAGGTGCCAGGCGTCGTTGGGGAGGGCTTAGGGGGTGGTGGGTTGCACACTGCCAAGGGCTTCAGCAGTGAGAGCTCTGTCAGAGGGAAGGGAAGGGCAACTGCAGGGCTCCTCCAGCGGTTTCTAGGCCGCCTAGAATCAGCGCCGCACCGGAGAGCACCAGGCTCCCAGGGCCCCTGGCTGGGGTTTTCAGCCCCGCACACACGGAGGCTGATTCCTTGGGTGCCCAGAAAGTGTATGACAGACGTAGGTTCCCTAGCACTCTCCTCCCCAGCAGAGACATGTGCAGGTGGTTGGGGCCTGATCCTGCGTGTCTGGGTTCCTGCCCACAGCCCCAACTCAGGGGAAGCAGCCCCTGAGGCAAGACCTGCTGGAGGAGCCCTGCGCCCCCGCCTGATAGGCGAGTGCACAGCCAGCAGGGAAGCGAGCCTCCTCGGGGGAAGAGGAGGCAGCCCAGCCCCGTCAAGTTGAAAGCCCTGCTTGCACGGAGCTAAGTGCGCCTCCAGTACGGCAGAGCTCTAGCTCTGCTCAGAGCCCCGATCTGGCAGAGTTCCTGGCGCGAGGCTGCTCTGCCGGGGGCTAGCCTTGCCCAGACTTGCCTTGCTTTTAGGCTGCCTCTCCAGGAAGGAGCAGGCAGCAGGAGCCTGGGAGTCGCCACTGGCGCCTTTCTTGCCTCAGCTCCAATCCTGCCTTGCCTTTGCACTTAGGTCCCAGTCCTCCTTAAGGAGAGGCTTAGGGGCTGGTGGGTTGCACACTGCCAAGGGCTCCAGCAGTGAGAATTCTGTCAGAGGGAAGGGAAGGGCAACTGCAGGGCTCCTCCAGCGGTTGCTTGGCCGCCCAGATTCAGCGCCACACGGAGAGCACCAGGCTCCCAGGGCCCCTGGCTGGGGTTTTCAGCCCCGCACACACGGAGGCTGATTCCTTGGGTGCCCAGAAAGTGTATGACAGACGTAGGTTCCCTAGCACTCTCCTCCCCAGCAGAGACATGTGCAGGTGTTTGGGGCCTGATCCTGCGTGTCTGGGTTCCTGCCCACAGCCCCAACTCAGGGGAAGCAGCCCCTGAGGCAAGACCTGCTGGAGGAGCCCTGCGCCCCCGCCTGATAGGCGAGTGCACAGCCAGCAGGGAAGCGAGCCTCCTCGGGGGAAGAGGAGGCAGCCAAGTCCCCGTCAAGCTGAAATCCCTGCTTGCACGAAGCTAAGTGCGACCTCCAGTACGGCAGATCTCTAGCTCTGTTCAGAGGCCCGATCTGGCAGAGTTCCTGGCACCAAGATGCTCTGCCATAGGCGAGCCTTGCGCAGACTTGCCTTGCTTTTAAGGCTCCCTCCCCAGGAAGGAGCAGGCTGTGTGAGGCTCGGAAACGCCACTGGCGCCTTCCTGGCTTCAGCTCTATCCCTGCCTTGCCTTTGCACTTAGGTCCCAAGCGTCCTTGAGGAGGGCTTAGGGGCTGGTGGGTTGCACACTGCCAAGGGCTCCAGCAGTGAAAGCTCTGTCAGAGGGAAGCGAAGGGCAACTGCAGGGCTCCTTCAGCGGTTCCTTGGCCGCCCAGACAAAGCTCCGCACGGAGAGCACCAGGCTTCCAAGGGCCCCTGGCTGGGGTTTTGCATGCCCCGCACACCACGGAGGCTGACTTCCTTGGGTGCCTAGAAAGTGTGTGAGAGACGTAGGTTCCCTAGCACTCTCCTCCCCAGCAGAGACATGTGCAGGTGGTTTGGGGCCTTGATCCTGCGTGTCTGGGTTCCTGCCCACAGCCCCAACTCAGGGGAAGCAGCCCCTGAGGCAAGACCTGCTGGAGGAGCCCTGCGCGCCCGCCTGATAGGCGAGTGCACAGCCAGCAGGGAAGCGAGCCTCCTCGGGGAGAAGAGGAGGCAGCCGAGCCCAGTCAAGTGGAAAGCCCTGCTTGCACGGAGCTAAGTGCGCCTCCAGTACGGCAGAGCTCTAGCTCTGCTCAGAGCCCCGATCTGGCAGAGTTCCTGGCGCGAGGCTGCTCTGCCGGGGCTAGCCTTGCCCAGACTTGCCTTGCTTTTAGGCTGCCCTCCCCAGGAAGGAGCAGGCTGAGCGAGCCTGGGAGACGCCACTGGCGCCTTCCTTGCCTCAGCTCCAATCCTGCCTTGCCTTTGCACTTAGGTCCCAGCGTCCGTTGAGGAGGGCTTAGGGGCTGGTGGGTTGCACACTGCCAAGGGCTCCAGCAGTGAGAAGCTCTGTCAGAGGGAAGGGAAGGGCAACTGCAGGGCTCCTCCAGCGGTTGCTTGGCCGCCCAGATTCAGCGCCGCACGGAGAGCACCAGGCTCCCAGGGCCCCTGGCTGGGGTTTTCAGCCCGCACACACGGAGGCTGATTCCTTGGGTGCCCAGAAAGTGTATGACAGACGTAGGTTCCCTAGCACTCTCCTCCCCAGCAGAGACATGTGCAGGTGTTTGGGGCCTGATCCTGCGTGTCTGGGTTCCTGCCCACAGCCCCAACTCAGGGGAAGCAGCCCCTGAGGCAAGACCTGCTGGAGGAGCCCTGCGCCCCCGCCTGATAGGCGAGTGCACAGCCAGCAGGGAAGCGAGCCTCCTCGGGGGAAGAGGAGGCAGCCAGCCCCGTCAAGTGAAAGCCCTGCTTGCACGGAGCTAAGTGCGCCTCCAGTACGGCAGAGCTCTAGCTCTGCTCAGAGCCCGATCTGGCAGAGTTCCTGGCGCCGAGATGCTCTGCCATAGGCGAGCCTTGCCCAGACTTGCCTTGCTTTTAGGCTCCCTCCCCAGGAAGGAGCAGGCTGTGTGAGGCCTGGGAAACGCCACTGGCGCCTTCCTTGGCTTCAGCTCCTATCCCTGCCTTGCCTTTGCACTTAGGTCCCAGCGTCCTTGAGGAGGGCTTAGGGGCTGGTGGGTTGCACACTGCCAAGGGCTCCAGCAGTGAAAGCTCTGTCAGAGGGAAGCGAAGGGCAACAGCAGGGCTCCTTCCAGCGGTTGCTTGGCCGCCCAGACTAAGCGCCGCACGGAGAGCACCAGGTTCCAAGGGCCCCTGGCTGGGTTTTGCATCCCCACACTCCCAGAGGCTGACTCCGTGTGTGCCTAGAAAGTGTGTGAGAGACGTATGTTCCCTAGCACTCTCCTCCCCAGCAGAGACATGTGTTTGGGAGGGCTTAGGGATCGCTGAGTTCCACACTTCCAAGGGCTCCAGCACTGAGAGCTCTGTCGACGGGAAGGGAAGGGCAACTGCAGAGCTCCTTCAGCTGTTGCTTGGCTGTCCAGACTCAGCGCCACATTGAGAGCACCATGCACCCAGGGCCCCTGGGTGGTGTCTGCAGCCAGCAGGCTGGCGACTCACTTGTGGTCTCCCATCATTTGCCTGAAATACATAGGTTCCCTAATGCTCTTCTCCCCAGCAGAGCTGTGTGCAGGTTGTTGGGGCCTGCCCCTGCGTGTCTGGGTTCCCGCCCACAACCCCAGCTCAGGGGAAGTAACCCCTGAGCCAAGACCTGCAGGAGGCGAGGTATGGCTCCGCCTGGAAGCCGAGTGCACAGGACAAGTGGAAGGGAGCCTCCTCCGGGGAAGAGGAGGCAGCCCAGTCGCCTGCTGCTGCAAGCCTTGCTGGGGTGGAGCCGAGTGCGCCTCCAGTATGGCAGAGCTCCAGCTCCGCTGAGAGCCCTGATCTGGCAGAGTTCCTTGCGCGAGGCTGCTCTGCCTGGGGCGAGCCTTGCCCAGACTTGCCTGGCTTCTAGACTTCCTGCCCAGGAAGGAGCAGTCTGCACGAGGTTGGGAGACGCCACTGGCACCTTCCTGGCCTCAGCTCTGCTCCTGCCTTGCCTTTGCACCTAGGCCCCAGGCGTTCTTGTGGTGGCTTAGGGGCCGGTGGCTTCCACACTGCCAAGGGCTCCAACAGTGAGAGCTCTGTTCGAGGGAAATGAAGGGTATATTTGGAATGCAATCGTTTATCAGATGTGAGACCCACACCTTCACCCTGAACCCTCACCCCGAGCCCTTACCCTCGCCCTCACCCACACCCTCACCCTGAACCCTTACCCTCACCCTCACCTTGAAGCCTTACCCTCACCCTCACCCCTAACCCTAACCCTCACGCCTCACCCCTCACCCTAACAAGTTGGGGGGCTGTTCTGCACACTGTAACCTTAACCCTTCCCTCACCCGACACCCTATCCACATCCTAACCCTAACCCACTTCATAGTCACGCCCTCAACCCTATACTTACCCTTGAAGTACGTACCTGCATCATCTTCGTTTTGGACACTTCCCATGCATAACAAAAGACAAGGTTGGAATGTTTCAAACATCGATCCAAGACCCATTATCCACATAAAAGGGATATAAATACTCTGATCACATCATTTAAATCTCTTGCATCACCAAAATACCTCTCCACCACGTATCCAATCGCCATTGATGGATCACATCTATCTCATACATTTTATAACTTAGCAATCAGATACGCACCCGTAATCTGGGTAATTATATACACAGGATATATTGATACCATAAATATTTCAACAAATTCCACTTTCTACGATGAGTTCAATCTTCACAAAAGTAGGATGAACGGCACCTGTTTCCACTAGGATCCATAGCATTGCACAAAGTGACAGTGAGCGTGAAAATCTTAATGATGACCACCGGAAAGAAGGTCAGCACGGCTGATATCACAGATTTTTCAGTGTTCCAATACGACTTCTACCCAAATCCATAAAGAAAGACATATGCATAGGAAACTACAAATTGAAAGCAAGTCTATTGAGATAAATATTGGACATCAATTGTATGAATCTTTAAGGCATAACTGCAGACATTCTTCAGACATTCTTCAAATTCATAGAATGACAACAAAGTATGGCTACGTACAATCCATTCGGTTTTATAAACCACTCATGAATAACCTCACAAGCCATTGAAAACCAGATGACACTTTCAAATAGCTTTGATCTACAAACAAGGCTGTAAGACAGAAAGTTAAAATCGAAATACATGAACTAAATCCTCAATAGATATGAAAACATCCCTTGGTAGTGAAGTCGATTCACATTAGTTATTAGGGCTTTCATGCACAGATCCACGGGGCATATACAGAACCATTCCTCCAACAAAACTGAAGAATGACTTTAAAATCGCAAACAAAACATGAGTATATGTGTTCACACACTTCATGGAGCAAGGGTTTCTTCGATCTGAAAACTGGCGTCGATGAAGGACTGTGTGAAGAATACTTCAAAGTCTATTTGGCAAACACAGCCTACGTTGGCTATATTTAGTCCTCAGATGAATGGAATGTCATGAGTACTGGGCGTTTCAAAGAAGCAGCCTGTGAAGCTCTGGACGCTTATTGGGATGCGTGGTATACCACATTCACACGTTTCAGTAGCATTGGTGCAAAAACGATACACTTCTCAGGGGAAGCTTCTACATGGACTCTTGGGATCAGAGCTCTAACTCATACACACATACTTTTCCTTTGAAAATGATCCTGCATGATAAGCAAACAAAACACTGGATGAACACCTAGACGGTGAGCTCTGTACTAAATGATTTGAAAGCCAGTAGATGGAATGAGCTGATGAGGAAGACTACAAACGAGTCATCTTCTTCAACTTGGTCAAACTGCTCATAGTCATACAAGTGAATGAAAAGTGGAGCCTGTTGTCATTCAATCTGTTGAAAAGAAAGAGAATAATACAACAAATTAGCAAATCTTATTTTCTTCATAAACATTATATTATTTCTGCACAGCTTTCTTACTGGCATGAATAGAATATCTGCAATAATCACTTGTCACAGTGAAATGGATTCACATTCGATATCGATTCACATCTAGAATTGATGCCATAGCTGTTTGATACTATTGCTTGAGTGAATGCAACTTATGTGACTTCACAAACTACAAACACGACTAACATAATAGGTATTAAAAAACCTTGAGTGACATGAGCGTGAAGACTTAGTAGAGTTGCTCTCAAGAATCATGATACTATTCTTCACTCCAGCCATAGGACTGGAATCTGTACATTAACACCCCTGCAAAAGAAACGGGAAGGATAGAATAATAATAAAGGAACTTCATAACTATATTCCTACTGTCAACATTCAACACTATGTTTTCTTTTCAACTGACTTTCATATTTGGTCTACTGTAACCTCTTCTGTGTTCATTTTATGCTAAACTTATTGCCAACAGTAAAATTACCATATGAGCTCTAATGAATTTTTTTACTTGCAAAGCTAGTGATAGAACCAAAGGCCAATATCTACATCAAACAGGAGGAATGGAATGGAAACTGTAAACAATTTTATGGAATAGCATTTCCGTGCTCCTATTCAGTCAAACGGACATTCCAAAGGATGTGATTTTTCTGAAAGTTTATTTCGGAAACTTGGAAGTGGATGACTGCAAACAATAAAACGAATAATATATTGATACATAATACGAATAATATACAGTGGGTCATTCTTTTTTCTATTCTGCCACAGCTAACTGACTGGAAGTCAGTTGTCGTAACTACTACTAACAGAAGACCCTCACCGATGAGTGAAGATATATAGGAAAATCCATAATAGATCTAAAAACCGTCAAAGATAAAATGGTCATGAAAAAATACAGTGACAGTTTAGTTGGTATAAGAAACAGGATGATTATGAAAGCAAAGCCAACAATCATGGATAGGCCATGGAAGCCCGTGGCTGTCACGAGTGTTGACTTGTATCCTTCATCTGAGGTTGTTAAAAGTGCGTGGTAAAATCCAGAGGTTTGCAGCAGTGGTAACCTCCTGAGCAGACTGAAATCCAAAGGGTTTCCAGAATATCCTGACGATTTCCATCTACTAGGCTGTGGTGAGCTCAAGCAATACATACTCCAGAGGACAGAAGACAGACGTCTACTGCACTTAGGGAGAAAGGGAATGTTGCTGCTCAGCCTAGTACAAGTGTAGAAGCAACACCTCGGTGATTCGATCTTTAAAGACTCCATACATATGAGAAAGACTGGTATGAATAATCCTTCAGAAGCGCCTTCTCAGACCTCCTCCCATCATAAGCACAAGCATAATGAAAACACTGAGTTTTCATGGGCTCACGCAAAATTAGACTCACTTATGACTTTGCTTTGAGAAGAGTTGAACTACTCATTGTTTAAGAGAAATGACCCTTTCTTCTCTGAAGACTTGTGAATCATTCATAGGGTGTGGTGAATAAACTACTTAAGGATCTAATCCATAAAAATGCGATAGGCTAAGCACAGAGATGTTTTTCTCCCTTTCTCAAAGGATGGAACATTTTGTATTTGCACTGACTTTATGTCTTGACTTCATGTACAATTAGATATTGATTTTTTTAGTTGACATACAATAGGACTAAAAATATCGATATAATACTGATAACTCATGTTGGTATGTGTGGTTGTCACATAGGATTCACAGGAGATTTAGATTCACAGTTGTCAACGTAAAGGATGAATGCTATTTAGCTTCTTCGTGACTCTAGACCACGAATGAAGAGTTTTCCTCAACATATTTCACTGAGGGAAATACAAGGATGATAGGCATAATACTATGCTTCGACTCACGGATATCGAAGCATTGTTCACAATACAGATCTGATTTTCGAAATCAGGGTTCTTTCAGTGTCCTTGAACAGCATTTGTTTTTCTGGATACAGAAGAAAAAACTCATGAGTATCAAACTGGTTCCCAGAAAACATGTGTATGAATTGTTATCTTCCTGAACCAGGGATCAAACCCACATCACTTCCACCTCCTGCACTGGTAGGCAGAGTATTTCTTGATCAACTGCGCCACCTGGGAATCGACATACATTTCAAGGACCACTGCCATCAGCTTCTACTGTTCATGACCAAACTAGGAGAAACAACATTGGAAGAAGGACTCATAAGGGTACTCATAGGAAGTACTCATAAGTCAAGGAACCGTTCTACTGGGTCCTCTCGTTATTACTGGGACAAGTCAGTTCCTCCGATGATGATGGGTATAACTGAAAAATTATTACAAATGCATGGGATGCGATGTCTACATGATAAATGTGTTCCTCTTATACTATTGCTTCAGGGATGTCTACTTCCGCATGAACGACTGCACTACAAGGGATGCCTGCTATTCCAGCTCAAGCAACAGATAGTCAAGTGCAGATCATTGTCCTTTGTTGAAAATAATCAGCAGTTTGTCAACATAGGGAACATGCCGGAGGAACCCTTGGGATGGAACTCTAAAAACAGGTTGGGCCCTCTTTTTGCCAGGCCCTGCGATAAAATACAAATCAGAAAAAGAAAAATAGCATCGGTTTTGTCAGGACTTCCTCATCTTTTCTTTCTCGGTAGCAGGAAGCAGACATTGAGGCCAGAGGACTGCAGGATTTCATTGTGAACTAACGTTGGGTGGGGTGGAGGCTCATCACTCTAGTAAGAATGTGGCTCACTAAAACGGAATTTCATTCACTTCATGGACATAGAGTTCTAGAATCCTTCATTAAGGAATTCAAGAAGCTATATTTCCTTACACCTTCACAATCTCTTGGTTTACAAGAATGTCAATTGCTAGTCCAGCACTTATACAATGAGTGTTACAGGTAGTATGAGTGTATAAATGATGACGAGCAATGACAGGAAGTTTATTTATTCTCTGTTTGAATTCTTGATTTTTTATATAATTTTTTATAATATCCTTACAGATGTAAATATTTTAGTGACATGTATAAATACACGTTGAGTAGTGCTATGATAACTCATAGTGTTGCCACAATAAATATCATGGTTATTATGTGCTTTTCATATATTCCTTTGGAGATTCTCTTGCATTACACATCATCATAAGATATTTAATAGTTTCCTAAACTGTACAGTAGGTCCTTGTGGCTTCTTTTATATATGGTAATGTATTTGTTAATAATTCAAACAAAAACTGGTACACAAATATTCATAGTGACATTCACAATAGCTCAAAGTTAGAACTCATTCAAGTGTCCGTTGGTGGGAGACTGAATATGCAACGCAAGGTATATTCAGAAGCTTGAACGGTATTCCACCATACAAAAAAGTACATTAAATGGTGCTGCCACTCTGCAAGACATTACACAAATGACTCCAAAACGAACACGTGGAAGAAATACATAGTTCGATTCCAATTCATGCTATGTACCCAAAAGGATTGGGAAAGGGGGCTGAAAAAAATGGATACTCCTTCCGTCATACTCACAACAGCATGATTCACACTGGCAAACAAACAGAAGCAATCGAAGTGTCCATGGCAGCCAATTCCATAAACAAACTGTGGTATACACACAATGGAATCTGATTCGGCCCTTCAAAGTCAGTAATTCTGACAATGCGACAATGTGGACAAACCTTATGGTCATTAGATTAAGTGAAATAAACCAGACCAAAAAAAGACAAACGTTCTGTGATTCCGCTCATATGAGATATCCAAACAAGTCAAATCTGTCAGAAATAGCAGAAAGTGATTCCGACCGATCGAAAAGAGTTCATGTTTCATGGACCTCAGTTTCCCTTGGAAAAACTGACTTCCCATCATATCTCCAAAACCAATTAGACAAATAACTGGAAGCTATATCCAGTCAAATGAATGTAGACATAATGTTACAGTGTACACCAAACTCACTCAAACTTCTCAACAGACAAAAGGCAAAACTGTATCTGTGGCACCTCAGCTTAGCTTAAAACTGTATCTACGGTACCTCACTTCTGCTTATAAAATTTAACAACAACAACAACACACTAAAGGCTATCCAAAAAAGGATAGAAAACACATATAACATCAACTTTAAAAAATTAGAAATTGAAACGGTGAAAAACCTTATTCACAAAACTTAAACACAAGCCACAGGAAACTATATTTATAAAATAGATATCTGATAAAGGATTGTTCTCCAAATATACCAAAAAATCTAGAACAATCTCATAAAATATGTATACACCTAAACACCTGGCCTACAAAAATATAAAGATAGTAAATAAGCCTATCAAAAAGACTCAAAACCACATAGCATTAGGAAATGACAAACTAAAATAACAGTGAGGTAGCACTGCACACCTATTAGATCCAGTCAACTCAAGAAAAGGGGGTAGGGCACAGCTTCTCCGGTGGCTCAGTGGTAAAGAATCTGCCTGACAATGCAAGACACTCTAGTTCGATCCCTTACCCCAGAAGATCCCACAAGCCACAGAGAAACATAGCTGGATTTTTCCACAGCTAAACAAGGCTCACCTGTGACCTGAATCCTTCATGTCCAGCACTTACTAAACAGCTTTGAAAACATGTCCAGACAAAAAAGGATCGCATGATTATATACAACAGCTCGACTTGGTAATCACTACAAACTTTCAAATATCAGGATGTCTTCAGTAGATGACAGTGTAAACAAATGGGGATACATGCAAAGTGAAGGGGAGCAAATGCTACCACAAAATATACCACCTCAGCATGAGGATTAGTTGGACCCAATTAACTTTTATTTTTTTAGAGGACACATGATCATCTCTGAAACCCAAGTTCAAGACAGCTCTTCTGTGAGTCACATTTACCAGAGAAATCTCATTTCAAAGGAATCCTCTCTATATGCCAGATAGAAGGATGAGACACAGTCTTTTGAAACTCTTTTTTCTTTTCTATCGATAGGGAAAGCTAAGCCGTAAATCTGCACAGCCACCATACCCTTCCTTTCCTTTGGTTGTATTTTTTTAAATATTTGTTTCTGTTTTCATTTGGCTGCGCCAGGTCAACCTTCATTGAGGCAAGCCAGATATTTAGCTACAGCATGCAAATTCTCTGTTGTGGCATGGGAGATCTAGTTCTTGGATCAGGAAATGAACCTGGGCCTCCTTCTTTGGGAGTGTCCAGTCTCAGCCACTGGACCACCAGGAAGTGCCTGTTTTGTTTTCAGATGAAGATGGAATCTAAGGTGATATCTTGGGCCATTTCAGTCACTGACTCAGTTTCCTGAGTTTGTCCAAAGCACGCACAAGGTGCACATTATTAAACTGGTTTGCAAAACAAGAAAAGGTTGTCTGCTACAACACTGTATGCTTACAAATATCTAAATGGTAAATGGCATAGTATTGATTTTTCATTACTATGGGGGGAGAAAGAATGCAGGATTCATACATGTTACAACACGAATAAATATTCAAACCATCTTCAGTGAAAAAAAAATCCACATAGAAAAGGCCACCCAGAACCCTTATTCACCATGTCTGCTTTCAATCCATCAAGTTTGTCCAAATAACTGAAAATCTCAGTAACACTCTAAATAAAGAAAAAAGGATGAAGATGGAAACAAAAGATATATTCATACACTTGAACATTGCAAAGTGGAAGTGGGGCGGTGGATTACATTATAACGTAGATACCATATGATTTCCTGATTTTGGAGATTATGTGCTGGTTCTGCAGAAGGTACCCATTTTGCATAAAACACATAGAGTCTTTTAGATGATGTGGCAAATGCTAGCACTTGTTCCCATTGCTAGGCATTTTCTGTACATTTTAAATGACTGGAAAGTATACTAGGTTTCAAAACAACCATGTCAATACCACAAAAGAAATTTAGAGTAGACAGGCAGGAAGCTTTCTGATACAGGCCAAGACTTACCCAGACGAAGTTCAAGGGAAGCTGCGATGCTCACTGCCCTTGAAGGAGTCCACGTGGAATGAAGAAGTACTGTGGGAAGTCTCTTAGTAACCACCATGTCTTGGGTCCTCTGGATGACCTACTGCAGGAGAAACAGATGTTACAGATAAAACGTTCCACATCACTTCACAAAATGTTGTTAGACTACTTTCAGTAAAGCTGAATCATTTGGGATCAATTTACAATCATATAATAGACTACCATTTACAGTCCAAAAATCACTTGCATTTCTAGACACTCATAACAATCAGAAAAAAAAATTAAGAAACTCCCACTTAAAGAAAACATCTAGCAACAAACTTAATCAAGAACATAAAAGACCAGTAGTCAGAAAACTAGAAAGCACTGATAAAGAAACCAAAGAAAACACAAATACACAGAAAACTATTCCACGCTCATGCACTGGAACAATGAGGAATTAAAAGGTCCATTCCAACCAAAGTCATCAACAAATACACGGACTGCAATCACAAAATAACATTCAATGGCATTTTTCACAGAAATAGAAATATTCCTCATATTAGACTGCTACTGTTGACCAGGACCTTAAACGGCCAAAAAGACTCTGAGAAAGAGGAACACAGCTGGAGGCATCTTCCTATCCCTCTTCAAACTACATCACGGAGCTGTAGTGACCACCACAGTGAGGAACTGGCAGGAACACAGACACATGGACTCCAGGAGAGAATAGAGAGCCCAGAAACGAACCCACATGTACATGGTCAGTTCCTGAAAATCAAACCAGGAACGAGCAAAGAGGAAAGGACAGTCTTCTCAAGAAACAGTGACAGGAAAACGGCCACCTCCACGGAAGAACATCAGTGTTCATCCTCTACATCATCTAACGCAAATCGAACTGAAAACCCACCGCTTTGCACACGGAGCTCTTTCCCCCTGAGTCCTCCGAGATGGACCTCCAGTCAGCCCTCAGCTGGACACAGGAAACGTCTACTCCGTCCTCATTTTTCGCTCTTGCAGCGCCTCCCTGCTGGTGGGCACTGAGGCAACCCTGCTCCTCTCAGCCTGGATGCAGCCCTGTTATCCAGAAGCCTGAGCCCTGATGGTCCTGAGGAGACAAAGCTCCCGCCAGCTGCTCACGGGGCAGAGCCTAAAGGCAAAGCGTCCTGCGCCCGCGGGTCAGAGGGGGCTTTGGCGCCCCCCTGCGGGCCACAGGAGAAGA
This sequence comes from Capra hircus, assembly GCF_001704415.2. NCBI lineage: Eukaryota > Metazoa > Chordata > Mammalia > Artiodactyla > Bovidae > Capra > Capra hircus. The sequence goes on from NW_017191490.1 coordinate 15,814, forward strand.
GCGGGCAGCCCGGCGCTCACAGACCTCAGAGGGCTCACCCAGAAGCAGCTCTGCTGCGAGCACTCAGACTGGAAGCCCAAACTGAAATGGAGCAGAATAGCTCCATGACCCTCCGCAAAACATGGCTAAGGAACAATCAGAGCCTGTATGGAATGCAGCCATAAAAAGGAACACATGTGAGTTTGTTCTAATAAAGGGGAGGGAAGTCAGTCAAAGAGAGAAAAACATGGAATCTAGAAGGATGGTACTGACGAGTCTGTTCACAGAGCAGCAATGGAGGTGCAGACATAGAGAACAGACTTACAGACGAGGGTGGGGAACAAGAGGGAGAGGGTGAGATGAATGGAGAGAGCAGCATGGATGCAGGTACACCAACCTTTGTAAATAGACAACCAATGGGAATTTGCTGTATGATTCAGGGAACTCAAACTGGGGCTCAGTAGTAACCTAGAGAGGTGGGAATGCGTGCGAGGTGGGAGGGAGATTCCAGAGCAAGAGGACATAGGTACACCTATGGTCAATTCATGTGGATGTATGACAAATCAAACCAATATTGTAAAGCAATGATCAATCAACTAAAAAGAAATAACTGTTTAAAAAAATATGAACATACACACAAACTTTGCAACAAGGTAACTCCATTTTAAAAACTATTGAAATTTTAGAAAACTACAAACGTTCTACATGACCTTCGGTCTGGTGATCAGGTCTAACATACACAAAACAAGCCAACTTACCCAATTATGAATACAAATGAGTTAACACATTGCCTTTTATCATTTCATACATTTACCCTGTGGAGGACCTTACTCGAGAGAACCAAAAAGAAACTGCTAAATGAACCACGGACCACCCACCCTGGCCAGGCAACAGAGAAAAGAAAACACTTGCAGGAGTCATCTCACAACAGGAGGTCCTGGGAAGGAACAAGGAACGAACAAGCTACCACCAACCAGAATTCTGGAGAGGTCAGGAGATGGGAGGCTCCAGTTCAGAGGTCCTACCAACCTCCCAGGATGCACTTCGCTGGAATCCATCTCGGCTGAGTGATGCGTGTGCCCCCAAGAAGGATCCCAATTCAGAATGCCTGGCAAGAGACAAACCAGAAATGAACCCGATGACCATAAAACCTGAGAGTGCGAGCCACGTGACAGAGTGGTTCTCTCCGTTTCCCTCACCCTCCTGCCCTCCACCCCGGCAGCCCTTCCCAATGAAGCCTCTCGCTTGGACAGCACTCCTCTCCTCAGACAACTCATTGCCCAGTGTCAGACAAGAACTCACTCTCAAGCCCTGGAAGGGAACCCCCTTCCTTCATCAAAAGCAATATCCAGGAGAAAAGAGCTTCCAAAACGCTATCTTGCAGAGAAGGAAATCAGACAAGGCAATGGCAGCCCGCTCCAGTACCATTGCCTGGAGAATCCCACGGACAGAGGAGCCTGGTAGGCTGCAACCCCGGGGTCACTAAGAGTCGGACACGACTTCACTGAGTGACTTCACTTTCACTTTTCACTTTCATGTACTGGAGGAGGACATGGCAACCCACTCCAGTGTTCTTGCCTGGAGAATCCCAGGGACAGAGGAGCCTGGTAGGCTGCTGTCTATGGGGTCGCGCAGAGTCAGGCACGACTGAAGCGACGTGGCAGCAGCAGCAGAGAAGGAAATGGCACCACCTGCAGTACTCTGGTCTCAGAAATCCTAGGGACAGAGGAGCTTGGTGGGCTACAGTCCAAAAGCAGGGCATTTCTGACGGGAGGAAACAGTCCCAGGGAAGCTGAGCTGCTCACCAAAGGCCCCAGAGCTTTGGATAGCACACCAGAGCTGTGGCTGAGGATTCCCAGCTGCCATGCCTCTTGATCCTGGCCTCTTTCACTAGATACGTGTGTGGAAAACTAGAATCTCAAATATGCCCTGGTGGTTCCATAGTCAAGAATCCACCTGCCAGTGCTGGAGATGCATGTGCGATCCCTAGGATGGGAAGATGCCACATCCTATGGAGCCCGTGTGCCACAACTGCCGAGCCTGTGCTCTAGATCCTGGAAGCCACGATGCCGAGTTCACATGCCGCAGCCACTGAAGCCCGTGAGCCTGTGCCCCTCAACAAGAGGACACACTGCAGTGAGAAGCCTGCAAACCACTCGTTATGGCCCATGCTCACCAAAACTAGAGAAAAGCCCACACACAAAGATGCAACACAGCCAACAATCAATAAAACTCTTTTCCTAAAAAAATGCACATCTGACAAAGAAACTGTACTCGAATTGTCCAAGAACACTAGAGCAAACAAGCCCATTCATAATTGGTAACGACTGAAATAGACACCTGGCCACTGAGGGTATACTGATAGTAAACTATCATACAAAAACATACTCAAGATACTGGTGCGATGCACGCAGAGCCCCCTTTGAAAGACAATCTGACAGTTTTTTTTTTTTCAGTAACCACGTGGGACAAGCACTGAATTCTGTGTATGACAAGCGGTGGAAGCCAGGTATCTTACCATTGGAAGGCAAAGTTCCAGATAAACAAAAGGAAACGTTACAATGTCCATGTCGTGGTGGATCAGGTTGGAGACATCATCACAAATTACCTTTAACTGAATATGTTCAAAGGTGAGCTGGAATACATGGAGATATATCTCCATGTATTGTCAGCTGAGCATATTGAGCTCCTACATGTATGTTTTAAATATCCTTCTCTAATAAAAGGGAACAGGAAACATCTCCGATGGCCTGGTGGTAAAGAAGCTGCCTACCGATGCAGGGAACACGGGTTCAATTCCTGTGTAGAAGATTCCACACGCCCAGGGGCAATGAAGCCCTTGAACAACTCTTGACGTTTGCATGCTCCAGAGCCCAAGTTCTGCACACAGAGAAAGCACTGCAATGAGAAGCCATGGCACAGCAACTAGAAGGTAGCCTCTGCTCACTACAACTAGACAAAGGAGCAATAAAGACCCAGCACAGTCAAAAATAATGTCATGTTAAAAAAAGGACAGTTCTTTGAAGAAATGACTGAGACTAGGGGTGAGACTGTAAATATATGAGCCAGGGTCATCTTCAATTATGAGAAATTAAAGAAACTAAAGACAACTATCAAGCTGTCCCAAACGGATACAAATGAATGACGACAGCAGTGTTATCTGTATACACCAGCAAATAACAATCTGAAAGGGAATTGAAACAAACAATTCCCCTTCAATCACGTCAACATTAATAAAAGACTTTGCTATGGATGGAATGAGGATGACAAGACTGGCACACTGGAAATGATACATGATTGCTGAAAAATACCCTCAAGCCATGGACAGAGACTCCATAGCGATGACAAGACTTCAGTTGGCAATACCGTGGAATGCATCTGCCATCTGAAATGAAGATTCAATATGAATTACAAAAGGCTGAAAGGTGGCTGCTAAACCACAAAAGATGCCAGCATTCTTGGCCTCCAGAGGAGAATTCAATCCAGGGCAAGTGACGAAGCTTGATGGCTCAGAGGTTTTCTGTGAAAAAGTTTGATTCAAGTAGAAAAGAGATCGAGAGAGCTGCTGACGTAGACATTCAAAGGGGGAAGAAAGAGTACCCCCTGCTAGTCTTTAGCCAGATGTTATACAGCCACTAGCAGTCTGCTAAGGAAAGAAAGACAATGTCTCAGAGAATGGCACCAGGCCCCTCACCCACAGCATGCATTGAGATCACATTGGCAGCAGATGAGTCATCCCAGGCCAGAAAATGATGGACATGAATCTTGAAGAAAGGCAGATTTCCAAGCAAATATATAGTTTCATTCACAGAGGTTAAGAGAACCAGGTATGAGTAAGACAAACCGGTTTGTCCGAGTCGTTTCTGAGCCCTTAGGGGGAACTGACCTGAAGACATTAACATACCTTAAGACAAACATTTCCATAAGAACAATGCATTGCTTAGTTCAAGGTTTGAGAAAAGTTAAATTCAGGTGGAGCCAGGAGTTGTCATGGCAACACAGAATTTTCAGAGAAACCTTCTTTTACATTTGTATCAAGATGGAGAAAAAAAAACCGCAGCCCTCTTTGGTCTCCTCCTGCCTCTTAAGAGAGAGAAAAAAACGTCTGACACTTGCAGTTTATTTTCTCTGTCTGGAGACCCCTGGCCTTCCTGCCTGTTATCCTCTCCAGGCCTGTAGGAAGCAATACACTCGGCTGCTTGGGAAAAGCGCGCGCGGTCTGAGCTGTATGCAAAGGGGTGAAGCCGGTAAAACCCTCGGCCCCAAAGGCGAGGCTTTTCTCGCGATCGCCATTTCAGTCGGCTCCGAGACTGGCAAAACAAAGGGCAGAAGACATGGTTCCCTGCTCCGCCGAGTCCGAGTTCCCTTACCTGTGGTCCACAGCCCTGCGCTCTGCTCGCTGGATGCCAATCGACGGGGACCCAGGAGCCCACGAAACGAGCAGTCCCAGCTGCAATGGCGAGCCCTGAGAGCACAACTGGGGACCCCTGGCCCCGAGGCGCCGCCATGTTCACCCCGCCCCAGACCCGCTCCCGTGAGCCGCCGCCCCTGACCAGCCGCCCAGGCTCGCCCCCGCCCCCGACGCAGCGCCACGGTGCGCCCCGCCCCCACGCCCCCTGCCAGGCCAGGCCCGCGGGACCGCGACTGCCTCCAGGGGAAACACAAGGACAAGCAGATCCACCCCACCGAGACAACCCAAGCTTTTTCTCAGCTCATCTGTCTATGATTTAGGGATAAGAAGCAAAGATGACCTAGGACAGCCATGATATTCTATAGAGCCAGACCCTGGCGCGCAGAGGCTTGAAGAGGGCCCCGGGAGCGCTGCCTGAAACAGCAAGCCTCTGTAGCATAGCGGTTAGGCAGGCTGGTAAGTCAGGCAGACTAGGGTCTGTAGGTCAGGAGTTCAAGTCCCGGGTTTAACTCTTTCCCTTTTAGGGGGCGGGGACCACAAGAGGCGGGGCTTAGACCAGAAAAGTTTCTTTTGATTTTAGAGGTTTATTGTGAAGCTTAGGGTTAGGGTTCGGGCAACCCCCAACTCGCTCGGGTTCGGGTTCGGGGTTAGGGTTAGAATTCGGGGAACCCCCCTCTTCTTAGAGTTCGGGTTTGGGTTAGGGTTCAGGTCAGGGTCAGGGTTCAGGTTACGGTTAGGGCTTAAAGTGAGCGCTAATGGGGCCCATAGTTCTTTATTAGCCTGCCCTGGCGGGCCGAGGCTTGAAGAGTGCCTGGGAGCAGCATGAAACCCGGGGGCTTTGTTAGCATAGCGGTTAGGCTGACGGCCGAGTAAACATGCAATCTGGCTTTGTGGGTCAGAAGTTCCAGTCCGGGCTTGCCTTTTTTGCTTTGAGCGGATGGGGACCGCAAGGGGCGGGGCTTAGGCCAGAAAAGTTTCTTTTTCTTTTAGAGTTTTATTGTTAGGGTTAGGGTTAGGGTTAGGGTGCCGGCATCCCCTCAACTTGTTAGGGTTCAGGTTCAGAGTTCGGGTTACGGAATCCCCTCCCTTCTTAGGGTTTGGATTCGGGTTCGGGTTAGGGTTCAGGGTTCGGGTTTGGGGTTTGGAGTTCAGGGTTTGGGGTTCCGGGTTCGCGGTTCTCGTTTGGGGTTTGGGGTTCCGATTAGGGGTTCAAGGTTCAGCTTAGGGGTTTGGGGTTTGGGGATCAGGTTATGGGTTCTCGGTTCAATTAGGGGTTGCAGTTGGGTTTGGGTTTGAGGGGGTTTAAGGGTTTGGGGTTTGGGGGGTTTGAGTTTGGGCTTGGGTTTGACGGGCGACAAAGAATGCCCGTTGGAGCGGCTACCCGTTCAATGCCCG
>NW_017191491.1:0-10755 GCF_001704415.2 Capra hircus
GGGACTCTCGTGCTTCCTCTCGAGTGGAGACGGGTATGTCGGGCAACTTCTTGAGTTGCAGCAAGGGTGTGAAGGACCCTTTGGAAGTTCCAGTGGTTAGGTGTGATGAGCCTCAGACGCCTCAGCGGAAATGGGCCTCATCTCGCCTGGAGGGGAGAACCCTGGATTTTCTCGAGTTGCGGCAGGTGCTCTCGACTTACGACGGGGACTCAGGGACCCGCTCTGGTGGCTCAGGAAAGGCCAGTCCCCATGTGAGTTGCTTGGGGGCCTCTCGGGATTCCTCTCCGTCGATGCCGGGCCTAAGACCTTGTGTGGAGTGGGTGCCGGAACTGAGGATTCCACTCCAGTGCTGACATCGATCTTGGGTATTCTGGAGTCTCTCCAGGGGAGTAAGTCCTCGTCTCAAGTGGGGGCATGCACGTGCGCTTTCCTCTCGAGCTAGCGCAGTGTCACGCTTCCTTCGCCGTGGATCAAGGGATCTGTGGCTTTCCTCGAGGCTTTCCCGAGGCTTTCACGAGGCTTTCCCACAGGGCTGTCCCACGAGCCACCGTGGTGTGAGTCGATCCTCGCTTGAAGGTCGAGGCAGTGCAGGGATAACAGGTTTCCCTGGAATGGACTGAGACATCTGGGGGACTCTGGGAATGGTGGCACGACCTTGGAGTTCCTCTCGCCTTTCCTGTGGAGAGCGCCCTCCTCTTTGAGATGCGACGGATCGCCAGGAATTCTTTCCCGAAACGCAGGGAAAGGATCCTCCTCTCGAGCTAGGAGGTGGAAACGGGGCTCCTCTGGATGTGGGAGACTCTCGAGCTTCCTCTCGAGTGGAGATGGGTATGTCGGGAAATTCTTGAGTTGCAGCAAGGGTGTGAAGGACCCTTTGGAAGTTCCAGAGGTTAGGTGATTAGCCTCGAGATGCCTCAGCGGAAATGGGCCTCACCTCGCCTGGAGGGGGAGAACCTCCTGGATTTTCTCGAGTTGCGGCAGGTGCTCTCGACTTACGACAGGGACCTCAGGGACCCGCTCTGGTGACCTCAGGAAAGGACCAGTCCCATGGCGAGTTGCTTGGGGGCCTCTCAGGGATTCCTCTCCCGTCGATGCTGGGGCCTAAGACCTTGTGTGGAGTCTGTGCCGGAACCTGAGGATTTCCTCTCCAGTGCCGCTGAAGGATCTTCTGGGGTAATTCCTGCAGGATTCTCCCAGGGAGTCAGGTCTCTCTGGTCTCCGAGTGGCGTCAGTCCTTGCGAGTGGGGGCCTGCAGTGCGCTTTCCTCCCGAGCTGCTAGCAGCAGTTGTCGACGCTTCCCTTCGTCGTGGATCAAGGGATCTGTGGCTTTCCCTCGAGGCTCCACGAGGCTTTTCCCACAGAGGCTTTCCCACGAGGCTTTCCCACAGGGCTCGTCCACGTGCCACCGTGGTGTGAGTCGATCCTCGGCTTGAAAGTCGAGGCAGTGCAGGGAGAAACAGGTTTCCCTGGAATGGACTGAGACATCTGGGGGACTCTGGGAATGGTGGCACGACCCTGGAGTTCCTCTCGCCTTTCCTGTGGAGAGCGCCTCCTCTTGAGATGCCGACAGGAAAACCGGGAATTCTTTCCCGGACAACGCAGGGAAAGGATCCCTCCTCTCGAGCTAGGAGGCGGAAACGGGGCTCCTCTGGATGTGGGCGGGACTCTCGTGCTTCCTCTCGAGTGGAGACGGGTATGTCGGGGAACTTCTTTGAGTTGCAGCAAGGGTGTGAAGGACCCTTTGGAAGTTCCAGAGGTTAGGATGTGATTAGCCTCGAGACGCCTCAGCGGAAATGGGCCTCATCTCGCCTGGAGGGGAGAACCTCCTGGATTTTCTCGAGTTGCGGCAGGTGCTCTCGACTTACGACGGGGACCTCAGGGACCCGCTCTGGTGGCCTCAGGAAAGGCCAGTCCCCATGCGAGTTGCTCGGGGCCTCTCGGGATTCCTCTCCCGTCGATGCCGGGGCCTAAGACCTTGTGTGGAGTCGGTGCCGGAACCTGAGGATTCCTCTCCAGTGCTGACATGGATCTTGGGGTACTTCTGGAGTCTCCCCAGGGGAGTCAGTCCTCGTCTCGAGTGGGGGCATGCACGTGCGCTTTCCTCCCGAGTTTTGCAGCATTGTGCGCTTCCATTCGCGTGGATCAAGGGATCTGTGGCTTTCCATCGAGGCTTTCCAGGAGGCATTCCCAGGAGGCTTTCCCACGAGGCTTTCCCACATGGCTGTCCCACGTGCCACCGTGGTGTGAGTCGATCCTCGGCTTGAAAGTCCGAGGCAGTGCAGGGAAAACAGGTTTCCCTGGAATGGACTGAGACATCTGGGGGACTCTGGGAAATGGTGTCACGATCCTGGAGTTCCTCTCGCCTTTCCTGTGGAGAGGGCCTCCTCTTGAGTTGCGACGGGAACGCCGGGAATTCTTTCCCGACCACGCAGGGAATGGATCCCTCCTCTCGAGCTAGGAGGCGGAAACGGGGCTCCTCTGGATGTGGGCAGAACTCTCGTGCTTCCTCTCGAGTGGAGACGGGTATGTCGGGGAACTTCTTGAGTTAGCAGCAAGGGTGTGAAAGACCCTTTGGATGTTCCAGATGTTAGATGTGATTAGCCTCGAGACGCCTCAGTGGAAATGGGCCTCATGTCGCCTGGAGGGGAGAACCTCCTGGATTTTATCGAGTTGCGGCAGGTGCTCTCGACTTTCGACGGGGACCTCAGGGACCGCTCTGGTGGCCTCCAGGAAAGGCCAGACCCCATGCGAGTTGCTCGGGGGCCTCTCGGATTCCTCTCCCTTCGATGCCGGGGCCTAAGACCTTGTGTGGAGTCGGTGCCGGAACCTGAGGATTCCTCTCCAGTGCTGGCATGAATCTTGGGGTACATCTGGAGTCTCCCCGGGGAGTCAGTCCTCATCTCGAGAGGGAGCATGCACTGTGCGCTTTCCTCCCGAGTTGAGGCAGCAGTGTAGCGCTTCCATTCGCGTGGATCAAGGGATTTGTGGCTTTCCATCGAGGCTTTCCCAGGAGGCTTTCCCAGGAGGGCTTTCCCAGGAGGCTTTCCCACAGGGCTGTCCCACGTGCCACCGTGGTGTGAGTCCATCCTCGGCTTGAAAGTCGAGGCAGTGCAGGGAAAACAGGTTCCCTGGAATGGACTGAGACATCTGGGGGACTCTGGGAATGGTGGCACGACGCCTGGAGTTCCTCTCACCTTTCCTGTGGAGAGCACCTCCTCTTGAGATGCGACGGAACACCGGGAATTTCTTTCCGGAGCACGCAGGGAAAGGATCCCTCCATCGATCTAGGCAGGCGGAAACGGGGCTCCTCTGGATGTGGGCAGGAGTCTCGTGCTTCCTCTCGAGTGGAGACGGGTAAGTCGGGGAACTTCTTGAGTTGCAGCAAGGGTGTGAAGGACCCTTTGGAATTCCCAGAGGTTAGGTGTGAATAGCCTCGAGACGCCTCAGCGGAAATGGGCCTCATCTCGCCTGGAGGGGAGAACCTCCTGGATTTTCTCGAGTTGCGGCAGGTGCTCTCGACCTACGACGGGGACCTCAGGGACCCGCTCTGGTGGCCTCAGGAAAAGGCCAGTCCCTATGCGAGTTGCTCGGGGTCTCTCGGGATTCCTATCCCGTCGAAGTCGGGGCCTAAGACCTTGTTTGGAGTCCGTGCCGGAACCTGAGGATTCATCTCCAGTGCTGACATGGATCTTGGGGTACTTCTGAGTTTCCCCAGGGGAGTCAGTCCTCGTCTCAAGTGGGGGCCTGCACGTGCGCTTTCCTCTCGAGCTGTAGCAGCAGTGTCACGCTGGCTTAAGACCTTGTTTGGCATCGGTGCCCGGAACCTGAGTGTTCCTCTCCCAGTGCTGACATGGATCTTGGGGTACTTCTAAGTCTCCCCAGGGGAGTCAGTCCTCGTCTCAAGTGGGGGCCTGCACGTGCGCTTTCCTCTCGAGCTGTAGCAGCAGTGTCACGCTTCCCTTCGCGTGGATCAAGGGATCTGTGGCTTTCCCTCGAGGCTTTCCCACGAGGCTTTCCCACGAGGCTTTCCCACAGGGCTGTTACAAGTGCCACCGTGGTGTGAGTCGATCTTCGGCTTGAAAGTCGAGGCATTGCAGGGAAAACAGGTTTCCCTGGAATGGACTGAGAAATCTGGGGTCTCGGGGAATGGTGGCACGACCCTGGAGTTCCTCTCGCCTTTCCTGTGGAGAGCGCCTCTTCTTGAGATGCGACGGGAACGCGGGGAATTCTTTCCCCACCACGCAGTGAAAGGATCCCTCCTCTCGAGCTAAGAGGCAGAAACGGGGCTCCTCTGGATGTGGGCGGGATTCTCGAGCTTCCTCTCGAGTGGAGACGGGTATGTCGGGTAACTTCTTGAGTTGCAGCAAGGGTGTGAAGGACCCTTTGGAATTTACAGATGTTAGGTGTGATTAGCCTCGAGACGCCTCAGCGCAAATGGGCCTCATCTCGCCTGGAGGGGAGAACCTCCTGGATTTTCTCGAGTTGCGGCATGTGCTCTCGATTTACGACGGGGACCACAGGGACCCGCTATGGTGGCCTCAAGAAAGGTCAGTCCCCATGCGAGTTACACGGGGGCCTCTCGGGTTTCATCTCCCGTCGATGTTGGGGCCTAAGATCTTGTGTGGAACAGTGCCCGAACCTGAGCATTCCTCTCCAGTGCTGACATGGATCTTGGGGTACTTCTGCAGTCTCCCCAGGGGAGTCAGTCTTCGTCTAGAGTGGTGGCATGCACGTGCGCTTTCCTTCCGAGCTGTAGCAGAAGTGTCGCTCTTCCCTTCGCGGGATCAAGGGATCTGTGGCTTTCCCTCTAGGCTTTCCCACGAGGCTTTCCCACTAGGCTTTCCACAGGGCTATCCCACGTGCCACCGTGGTGTGACTCGATCCTCGGCTTGAAAGTCGAGGCAGTGCAGGGAAAACAGGTTTCCCTGGAATGGACTGAGACATCTGGGGTCTATGGGAATGGTGGCACGACCCTGGAGTTCCTCTCGCCTTTCCTGTGGAGAGCGCCTCCTCTTGTGATGCGACGGAAACGCTGTGAATTCTTTCCCCACCACGCAGGGAAAGGATCCCTCCACTCGAGCTAGGAGGCGAAAACGTGGCTCCCCTGGATGTGGGCTGTATTCTCGTGCTTCCTTTCGAGTGGAGACAGGTATGTCGGGGAACTTCTTGAGTTGCAGCAAGGGTGTGAAGGACCCTTTGGAATTTCCACATGTTAAATGTGATTAGCCTCGAGACGCCTCAGCGGAAATGGGCCTCATCTCGCCTGGAGGGGAGAACCTCCTGGATTTTCTCGAGTTGCGGCAGGTGCTCTCGACTTACGACGGGGACCTCAGGGACCCACTCTGGTGGCCTCAGGAAAGGCCAGTCCCCATGCGAGTTGCTCGGGGCCTCTCGGGATTCCTCTCCCGTCGATGCCAGGGCCTAAGACCTTGTGTGGAATCTGTTCCGGAACCTGAGGATTCCTCTCCAGTGCTGACATAGAACTTGGGGTACTTCTGAGTCTCCCCAGGGGAGTCAGTCCTCGTCTCGAGTGGGGGCCTGCACGTGCGCTTTCCTCTCGAGCTTTAGCAGCAGTGTCACGCTTCCCTTCGCGTGGATCAAGGGATCTGTGGCTTTCCCTCGAGGCTTTCCCACGAGGCTTTCCCACAGGGCTGTCCCACGTGCCACCGTGGTGTGAGTCGATCCTCGGCTTGAAAGTGGAGGCAGTGCAGGGAAACAGGTTCCCTGGAATGGACTGAGACATCTGGGGGACTCTGGGAATGGTTTCACGACCCTGGACTCGTGGGAAAGACTTGTGGGAAAGCCTCGTGGGAAAGCCTTGTGGAAAGCCTCGTGGGAAAGCCACAGATCCCTTGATCCACGCGAAGGAAAGCGTGACACTGCTGTTACAGCTCGGGAGGAAAGAGCACGTGCATGCCCCCAATCGAGACGAGGACTGACTCCCCTGGGGAGACTCCAGAAGTACCCCAAGTTCCATGTCAGCACTGGAGAGTAATCCTCAGGTTCCGGCACCGAATCCACACAAGCTCTTAATCCACAGCATCTACAGGAGAGGAATCCCGAGATGCCCCCGAGCAACTCGCATGGGGACTGGCCTTTCCTGAGGCCACCAGAGCGAGTCCATGAGGTCCACGTCGTAAGTCAAGAGCACATGCCGCAACGCGAGAAAATCCAGGAGGTTCTCCCCTGCAGGCGAGATGAGGCCCATTCGTGCTGAGGCGTCTCGAGGCTAATCAGAGCTAACCTCTGGAACATCCAAAGGGTCCTTCACACCCTTGCTGCAACCCAAGAAGTTCCCCTGCATGCCCGTCTCCACTCGAGAGGAAGCACGCGAGTCCCGCCCAAATCGCGAGGAGCCGCGTTTTCGCATCCTAGCTCGAGAGGAGGGATCCTTTCCCTGCGTGTTCGGGAAAGAATTCCCGGCGTTCCCGTCGCATCTCAACAGGAGGCCCTCTCCACAGGAAAGACGAGAGGAACTCCAGGGTCGTGCCACCATTCCCAGAGTCCCCCAGATGTCTCAGTCCATTCCAGGGAAACCTGTTTTCCCTGCACTGCCTCGACTTTAAAGCCGAGGATCCACTCACACCACGGTGGCACGTGGGACAGCCCTGTGGGAAAGCCTCCTGAAAAGCCTCGTGGGAAAGCCTCGAGGGAAAGCCACAGATCCCTTGATCCACGCGAAGGGAAGCGTGACACTGCTCCTAAAGCTCGGGAGGAAAGCACACGTGCATGCCCCCATTCAAGACGAGAACTGACTCCCCTGGGGAGACTCCAGAAGTACCCCAAGATCCATGTCAGCACTGGAGAGGAATCATCAGGTTTCAGGACCGACTCCACACAAGGTCTTAGTCCACAGCATCGACAGGAGAGGAATCCCGAGAGGCCCCGAGCAACTCGCATGGGGCCTGGCCTTTCCTGAGGCCACCAGAGCGGGTCCCTGAGGTCCCGGTCGTAAGTCGAGAGCACCTGCCGCAACTCGAGAAAATCCAGGAGGTTCTCCCCTCCAGGCGAGATGAGGCCCATTTCCGTGGAGGTGTCTCGAGCCTAATCACACCTAACCTCTGGAACTTCCAACGGGTCCTTCACACCCTTGCTGCAACTCAAGAAATTCCCGACATATCCGTCTCCACTCGAGAGGAAGCACGAGAGTCCCACCCCCATCCAGAGGAGCCCCGATTCTGCCTCCTACCTCGAGAGGAGGGATCCTTTCCCTGCGTGGTCCGGAAAGAATTCCCGGCGTTCCCGTCGCATCTCAAGAGGAGGCGCTCTCCACAGGAAAGGCGAGAGGATCTTCAGGGTCGTGTCACCATTCCCAGAGCCCAAAGATGTCTCAGTCCATTCCAGGAAATCATGTTTTCCCTGCACTGCCTCGACTTTCAAGCCGATGATCGACTCACACCACGGTGGCACGTGGGACAGCCCTGTGGGTAAGCCTCGTGGGAAAGCCTCGAGGGAAAGCCACAGATCCCTTGATCCACCCGAAGTAAAGCGTGACACGGCTGCTACAGCTCGGGAGGAAAGCGCAGGTGCATGCCCCCACTCTAGACGAGGACTGACTCCCCTGGGGAGACCCCAGAAGAACCCCAAGATCTATGTCAGCACTGGAGAGGAATCCTAAGTTCCCGGCCCCGAATCCACACAAGGTCTTAGGCCCCGGCATCGACGGGAGAGGAATCCCGAGAGGCCCCCGAGCAACTCGCATGGGGACTGGCCTTTCCTGAGGCCACCAGAGCGAGTCCCTGAGCTCCCCGTCGTAAGTCGAGAGCACCTGCTGCAACTCGAGAAAATCCAGGAGGTTCTCCCCTCTAGGCGAGATGAGGCCAATTTCCGCTGAGGCGTCTCACGGCTTATTAGCAGCTAACATCTCGAACTTCAAAAGGGTCCTTCACTCCCTTGCTGCAACTCAAGAAGTTCCCCAACATTCCCGTATCCACTCGAGAGGAAGCACGAGAGTCCCGCCCACATCCAGAGGAGCCCCGTTTCCGCCTCCTAGCTCGAGAGGTGGGATCCTTTCACTGCGTGGTCTGGAAAGAATTCCCGGCGTTACCGTCGCATCTCAAGAGGAGGCGCTCTCCACAAGAAAGGCGAGAGGAACTCCAGGGTCGTGCCACCATTCCCAGAGTCCCCCAGATGTCTCAGTCCATTCCAGGGCAACCTGTTTCTCCTGCACTGCCTCGACCTTCAAGATGAGGATCGACTCACACCACGGTGGCACGTGGGACAACCCTGTGGGAAAGCCTCGTGAAAAGCCTCGTGGGAAAGCCTCGAGGGAAAGCCACAGATCCCTTGATCCACGCGAAGGGAAGAGTGACACTGCTGCTACAGCTCAGGAGGAAAGCGCACCTGTATGCCCCCACTCGAGACGTGGACTGACTCACCTGGGGAGACTCCAGAAGTACCCCAAGATCCATGACAGCACTGGAGAGGAATCCTCAGGTTCCGGTACTGACTCCACATAAGGTGTTAGTCCCCGGCATCGAAGGGAGAGGAATCCGAGAGGCCCCCGAGCAACTCGCATGGGGACTGGCCTTTCCTGAGGCCACCAGAGCGGGTCCCCCCATCGTAAGTCGAGAGCACTTCCAAAACTCGAGAAAATCCAGGAGATCTGCCGTCCATGCGAGATGAGGCCCATTTCCACTGAGGCGTCCGAGGCTAATCACAACTAACCTGTGGAACTTCCAAAGGGTCCTTCACACCCTTGCTGCAACTCAAGAAGTTCCCCGATATACCCGTCTCCGCTCGAGAGGAAGCACGAGATTCCCGCCCATATCCAGAGGAGCCCCGATTCCGCCTCCTAGCTCGAGAGGAGGGATCCTTTCCCTGCGTGGTTTGGAAAGAATTCCCGGCGTTCCCGTCGCATCTCAAGAGGGAGGCGATCTCCACAGGAAAGGCAAGAAGAACTCCAGGGTCCTGCCACCATTCCCAGAGTCCCCCAGATGTCTCAGTCCATTCCAGGGAAACCTGTTTTCCCTGCACTGCCCTGACTTTCAAGCCGAGGATCAACTCACACAACGGTGGCACGTGGGACAGCCCTGTGGGAAAGCCTCGTGGAAAGCCTCTAGGGTAAGCCTCGAGGGAACGCCACAGATCCCTTGATCCACGCGAAGGGAAGCGCGACACTGTTGCTACAGCTCGGAAGGAAAGCGCACGTGCATGCCCCCACTCGAGACGAGGACTGACTCCCCTGGGTGACTCCAGAACTACCCCAAGATCCATCTCAGCACTGGAGAGGAATGCTCAGGTTCCGGCACCGACTCCACACAAGATCTTAGGCCCCGGCATCGACGGGAGAGGAATCCCGAGAGGCCCCCGAGCAACTCGCATGGGGACTGGCCTTTCCTGAGGCCATCAGAGCGGGTCCCTGAGGTCCCCGTCGAAAGTCGAGAACCCCTCCGCAACTCGAGAAAATCGAGGAGGTTCTCCCCTCCAGGCGAGATTGGGCCCATTTGTGCTGAGGCGTCTCGTGGCTAATCACACCTAACCTCTGGAACTTCCAAAGGGTCCTTCACACCCTTGCTGCAACTCAAGAAGTTCCCCGACATACCCGTCTCCACTCGAGAGGAAGCACGAGAGTTCCGCCAATATCCAGAGGAGACCCGTTTCCGCCTCCTAGCTCGAGAGGAGGATCCTTTCCCTGCGTGGTGGGGAAAGAATTTCCCGCGTTCCTGTCGCATCTCAAGAGAAGGCGCTCTCCACAGGAAAGGCGAGAGGAACTCCAGGATGGTGCCACCATTCCCAGAGTCCCCCAGATGTCTCAGTCCATTCCAGGGAAACCTGTTTTCCCTGCACTGCCTCGACTTTCAAGCCGAGGATCGACTTACACCACTGTGGCACGTGGGACAGCCCTGTGGGAAACGCTCGTGGGAAAGCCTCGTGGGAAAGCCTCGTGGGAAAGCCTCGTGGGAAACCCTCAAGCGAAAGCCACAGATAACTTGTTCCATGCGAAGGGAAGCGTGACACTTCTGCTATAGCTCGGGAGGAAAGCGCACGTGCATGCCCCACTCGCGACGAGGACTGACTCCCCTGGGGAGACTCCAGAAGTACCCCAGGATCCATGTCGGCACGGGAGAGGAATCCTCAGGTTCCAGCACCGACTCCGCACAAGGTCTTATGCCCCGGCATCGACGGGTGCGGAATCCCGGGAGGCCCCGAGCAACTCGCATGGGGACTGGCCTTTCCTGAGGCCACCAGAGCGGGTCCCGGATGTCCCCGTCGTAAGTCGAGAGCACCTGCCGCAACTCGAGAAAATACAGGAGGTTCTCCCCTCTAGGCGAGATGAGGCCCATTTCCGCTCAGGCGTCTCTAGGCTAATCACACCTAAAATCTGGAACTTCCAAAGGGTCCTTCACACCCTTGCTGCAACTCATGAAGTTCCCCGACATACCCGTCTCCACTCGAGAGGAAGCACGAGAGTCCGCCCACATCCAGAGGAGCCCCGTTTCCGACTCCTAGCTCGAGAGGAGGGATCCTTTCCCTGCGTGGTGGGGAAAGAATTCCCGGCGTTCCGTCGCATCTCCAGAGGGAGGCGCTCTCCACAGGAAAGGCGAGAGGAACTCCAGGGTCGTGCCACCATTCCCAGAGTCCCCCAGATGTCTCAGTCCATTCCAGGGAACCTGTTTTCCCTGCACTGCCTCTACTTTCAAAGCGAGGATCGACTCACACCACGGTGACACGTGGACAGCCCTGTGGGAAAGCCTCGGGGGAAAGCCACAGATCCCTTGATCCACGGGAAGGCAAGCGCGACTCTGCTGCTAC
>NW_017191492.1:0-10755 GCF_001704415.2 Capra hircus
CCACGTGCCACCGTGGTGTGAGTCGATCTTCGCTTGAAAGTCGAAGAGTGCAGGGAAAGCAGGTTTCCCTGGAATGGACTGAGACATCCTGGGGACTCTGGGAATGTGGAACGACCCTGGAGTTCCTCTCGCCTTTCCTGTGGAGAGCGCCTCCTCTTGAGATGCGACGGAAACGCCAGGAATTGTTTCCCGACCACGCAGGGAAAGGATCCCTCTCTCGAGCTAGGAGGCGGAAACGGGCTCCTCTGGATGTGGGCGGGACTCTCGTGCTTCCTCTCGAGTGTAGACGGGTATGTCGGGGATCTTCTTGAGTTGCAGCAAGGGTGTGAAGTCGCTTTGGGAGCTCCAGAGGTTAGGTGTGATTAGCCTCGAGATGCTCAGCGGAAATGGGCCTCATCTCGCCTGGAGGGGAGAACCTCCTGGATGTTCTCGAGTTGGGGCAGGTGCTCTCGACTTACGACGGGGACCTCAGGGACCCGCTCTGGTGGCCTCTGGAAAGGCCAGTCCCCAAGCGAGTTGTTCGGGGGCCTCTCCGGATTCCTCTCCGTCGATGCCGGGCCTAAGATCTTGTGTGGAGCCGGTGCCGGAACCTGAGTATTCCTCTCCAGTGCTGACGTGGATCTGGGGGACTTCTGGAGTCTCCCCAGTAGAGTCAGTCCTCCTCTCGAGTGGGGGCATGCACGTGCGCTTTCCTTCCGAGCTGTAGCAGCAGTGTCATGCTTCCCTTCGCGTGGATCAAGGGATCTGTGGCTTTCCCTCGAGGCTTTCCCACGAGGCTTTCCCACGAGGCTTTCTGCCGGGTCCAGCCCCGGTGGATCAGGGAATTCGAAGGGTGGACGCGTTGGCGTGGAAAGACTTGTTTGTTTATTAATGTAAGATTAGATTAAGAAACTATAGTGTAATAAGAAGATTAAGTGGACGAATAGGCTGAATAGCTTGGTTTACGCGGAAGGCCAATAAAATTCCAGACAAGGAATTTGCACCATCTACGTTGGGCCACCGACGCCCGCTTGAATATCTAAGGGTGCTTCGCCTTAAGCTCCCTTTGGTGCGGGTCTTAACAGCCGGGGCAAGTAAGTAGACCTGCGAGCCTCCGCGCCCAGATGGAGATTCAGCCTGAAGTTAAAGTAAAGAGCAGAGAGAGGGAAGGGGAGAGAAGAGGAGAGAGAGAGACATGGGGGGAGCCAGAGTCCAAGAAACCAGGCCGAGAGACTAGTTCGAGAAACTGATCCGATCCTTTATTGTTCAGAAGGCCTTTTATACTTTTGATAAAACATGGAGATCAACGGGTAACACAGAATTATGTAGCGTTCGCAGCCCAGACTCTTTCTATACATCATTTTGTATACAAAAGGTCTCAGGTGATTTACATTATCTTCTGGCCAAGAAGCTTGTTAACACTTTTTAGCTCTCTTCCTTAATGAATGTTGATTTTGTTTCCCCTGAAGTGTTTTTCTTTAATTTGCATCTCCTTAAAGCATTAAAGTTACATCTCTATAGAACAAAGGTGCAGTGGGATATAACAAAGAAGGTACTTAACTCAAAGATCTAATGTTGCTAATACAGGTCTACTACTTGTTTTTCTATATACCAACTATATTAAAATAAAGGATATGAAAATTTGGCAGCAAGCATTGACTCAACAAATGAAACTTTTAATCAGTCTATTCTAAAGATTTTGACTCTTCGGAAGCCCTACATTCCTAGGATATTTTAAGCTTCCTGTGCCTCCTGCAGTCAGGAGGCCTCAAACAATCACACTCGCAGAGTCCTGCAGGCAGGCTAGAAAGCCATCAGAGGGGTTTTTAGATTGAAACACTCTTCAAATGCAGAAGACTGAAACCCTGAATTGACTTTTTCCAGAAAATGTCAGAAGAGTGGAAAAGCAGAGCACAAAAGCCGGCAGATTTTTGTTGGGGTACATGCTTAGGAATTTCCAGAGGGGTCCCTGAAGTCTGAGCACGCCTGCGAATGTCAGCTTCCTTCCTCATGACCTTGTCACGGGCGGATTCTCATCTGGCTCCGGCATCTCACCTTTTTATTTTAAATAATTGATTATTTATGTTTAAAATCAGGTGCAGTTCGGTCTCGAGATTCCGAATGCTCTGCGAAGAATCTAGACAATATAGGGAAGTATGATTATGAGGAGCAAGATTATAGACAGTAGACAGAACAGTCTTCAGAAATGAAGTTAGAGAAAGTGTGGGAAAAGTCATTGGCTTCTCCTGCGGTGGTAAAATCTAATCGGGAGTGTTCCAAGGTCTGAATCTGATTATGAAGTTTCCCTAAGTCTAAACTAATATCTGAGCTGTTCCAAAATACCTAAACCTTGATTTTTTAACATATTGGGCATTTACACTTGTTGAGTCAATGATTGCTGTTGTAGTAACAATAACAGTTGTTGTAACACAGCAAGAACATAATTATCATATCAATAAGTTGTTACAGTTATAGGACATCTTTAAAACCACAGAAGAGCAGACATTACTTTGAGGAGTTAAACAAGATGAAAACATCCATGGTTCACAAGTCGCTACATTAGGTACATTAAGTTTTCTGGAATCATTGGTGAAAAGAAGAACATAAGGAGAGGATAGACAAGCCAAAATAGAGTAAATAGAGTCATTTTCTGGTTGGAGTTTGTGCTGCAGCAGCTGTTAGTCCTGCCGGGATCTTGATGTTTCTTTTGCCTCTTTTGCCGGTAGGAGCAGCGGCCTTCACCCGCCCTCTGACACTGGCGCTGTTATGGGGCTGCGAGTGCGGTGCACTGGGTTCCGTCAGTCAGGCTGGCCCCGCCGCAGCTTTTGGTGCGCGGCTGTTTCCCGCGGTGGTGGTGGCAGAGAAGTTCCCTTTTTCTTTTGTGGCGAATCAGTCTGTCCGGGATCCAAGTTGACGAATCTGCACCCTGTGGAAAAAAATATAAACACTTCCTCGACCCGCAGTAAATTTTGGGTCGGGATCTTTTTGTTATCTGGAGGAGATCTTTTTGCTTTACTAATGGCTTTTTATTTTACTGTTTCAAACGAATCAGCATTTAACTTATTACAAAGAGAACATGTTGTAAAATCTGATGGGGAAAACTATACTTAATTTCTCTCTTTTTAATTTTTGAATTAACAAAGCACGTGAGGGTAAATGATGCAAGATCTGATCACAAGAATTTCCTATAGCAATCTGCCAATCATCAAACATTTGAAAAGCATCAAGTTGTTCTCTGTTATATGGAAGTGCAATTTTTGATGGTTCTTTATTAAACAATTTAATAAATCAGTATATTTGAATTAATCTTTTTAATTAATATGTCAGTAATTTTTCCTTAGGCAGAGGCCACTGTTCCACCCACACCGGATCTTGAAATTTTCATGTAATGGGGTAGGCAGCAAAAACAATGGCCTTCATTATAAATTTGGATATCCCAATCCAGTATATAGCTTGCAAGGAGTTGGGCAAATTAGCTCAATTATTCTTGTCTGTTGTTTACCCAATCCTTTTGATGGATCATAGCCGATCTGCAGCATCTGAGAGGTCACTTTATCATCAGGGCTAAAAAGTAACACTCCCATTTGAGATAGCATGTCCCTCCCCACAGGGTAAGGGGGAGTGAAGGGACTACATACGGTTGGAAAGTTCCACGGGTGTCCTCAAATTGCCAATCTAAAATTTTTGCACTTTTGGCTACTGTGGGGCTCTTCCTATCCCCACCAAGTTATTTTCAGTAGTATGTGTGGGCCAGGAGGTGGGCCAGGAGCTAGGCCAGTCTTTTCCTGAAATGCAAGAAACGTCTGCTCCTGTGTCTAATAACCCCACAATAGACTTGCCATTAATCAGAATAGTTTTCATAGGCCGTTTCTGAGTAATTTTTGTTATCCAAAAAACCATATCACTAGACCCAAATATAAGAAGCAAGAAAGAGGTGTTACACAATATCTTTATAAGCTTTTCTAATGATCTTTTTATAACCCAAATCTGGTCTATAGCCTTTTAGATGACAAGTAACCATTTAATCTTAGCTTGAAAACTTCCAGCAACGGGGGAGCTCACTATTCACCAAGGTTTTAAACTCTCTCTCACCTCTTACTCTATAGCATTTTTATCCTGCATACCACTTTTTCTAACTCCTTTTCAGTAGTATATGTTGGCCAGGAGCTGCGCTAGTCTCTCAGCAATGTAAGAAACGTCTTGTCTATTGTCTAACAGCCATGACATTTTATATCTTTGAATTAAAAAATCTTTTAAAGGCCTAGAAGCTGCAATTTTTTGCACCCAAAAAGCTAGATCTAGATCCTCTGGGGCTTTTTTTGTCTGGTTTTTCTGTTTGGTAATAAGGTAAAAGCAAAAGCTGTGCTATTATTTTTTTTTTAATTTTTTTAATTGCACAGTTTTAGCAGGTGGCGAGATCAAAACTTCAGTTTTTTTCAGTATAATCAGAATTTACTACACAAGACACTACCGAAATTTCTTGAAAAGAAAGCAAGCTATGCCCCAGTACAAGTCTTACAATGTCCTCAGGCAGGGGACTAGCCACTCTCATTGGAATCTGAGTCACTGGCACATCAGGGGTTAATATTATTGAAGTGGTGGAACTGAGGTCTAGGCCTGAGCTACCTGGGGTTGTTTGGTACGGGTTGTTGTGTCTGTTTAGCAGGACATTTTGGCAAAACATGTTCTATTTGGCCTCAAGAGAAACATTTTGCATTTGTAAAGTCCTTTTTATTACGAATATTTTTTTTTCTGTTTTTCTTTTTTTTCTTTTTTTTTTTGTTGGGTGAGGCCCCTCCTGAGGGGATTTTATGCAAGGAGCAAGCTCTGTTTTAAAAGCTCTTTTGCTCAAAAATATTGTCACTATCGTTTTCAAACTTAAGCAATGTTCTGGGAGGCTTTGGATATAAAGTGGGGAGTTCTTAAGCCCTGGGAGGCGCAAGCAGAGGTTGCAGTGGTCGCCTTAAATAAGATAACTTTTTTAAAGGTTTGGTTTGTGTAGAGGGGGAGGGGCTCTCCAGGGCGCTCGGCCGCTGCGTCCTGTAAGCACCCTCCTTCCTCGGGAGGAAGAGGAGTCTCTCTCCTTTTGTTTGCCAATGGCAGAAAATACGATCTGCATAGAAGGTGGAGACCCACTACCATTTACCGCTATAGCCTCTCCCATAGGCTATCTAACAGCCTCATGACAGGGGTCCAGAACATTTGTAATCATATTTTACAGAGCAAAAGCATTTACAGGCCCATGCAAAGTATAGTAAGTTTTTAGCTGTTTTCCTACTCTCTCCCAGGTGTCTAAGTTAACAGTGCCTTCTTCTGGAAACCAGGGACACTGTTCTTGTACAAAGGAAAAAAATGAATGAATATTGGAATTTTTAACTTTAATTCCTCGTTTAGTTAGTAACTGCAAGATTACTCCTATAAAAAGCTGTCTTTCTTTTGATTCACTGTTACCCATGTCAGAAAATTAAGTCTTATAGAAAAGTCTACCTCAACAAAAGGTTTTACCTCTGGCGAGGGGGGTTTTGTTTTTAACCCTAGGATAGCAGGTTTCTTTTCAACCTCTAGAGCACCAGGTTTCTCTTAAACCCTTGAACACTTCCCACTCTTCCTCACCCTGTCTATCCTACAGGGGGGTCCGCGGCACCCTGAGTGGGGTCCTAGCCGTCCCGAACACTCAACACTGGGGGAGTACCCGAAAGTACTCCGGGGGAGTGATTAAGTCACTCCGGGGGAGCAACAGAGAGTGCTCCGGGGGGAGCAACGGAGAGGCTCCGGGGGGAGCAGCAGAGAGTGCTCCGGGGGGAGCTTTTGCTCCGAGGAACCTACCTTCGAATAGCCTGTTCCGGGCGCCACTTGCCGGGGTCCTGGCCCGGTGGATCCAGGGAATTCGAAGGGTGGACGGCGTTGGCGTGGAAAGACTTGTTTGTTTATTAATGTAAGATTAGATTAAGAAACTATAGTGTAATAAGAAGATTAAGTGGAGGAAGAGGGCTGAATAGCTTGGTTTACGCGGAAGGCCAATAAAATTCCAGACAAGGAATCTGCACCATCTACGTTGGGCCACCGGCGCCCGCTTGAATATCTAAGGGTGCCTCGCCTTAAGCTCCCTTTCGTGCGGGTCTTAACAGCCGGGGCAAGTAAGTAGACCTGGCGAGCCTCTGCGCCCCAGATGGAGATTCAGCCTGAAGTTAAAGTAAAGAGCAGAGAGAGGGAAGGGGAGAGAAGAGGAGAGAGAGAGACATGGGGGGAGCCAGAGTCCCAAGAAAGAGAGACTAGTTCGAGAAACTGGTCCGATCCTTTATTGTTCAGAAGGCCTTTTATACTTTTGATAAAACATGGAGATCAACGGGTAACACAGAATTATGTAGCGTTCGCAGCCCAGACTCTTTCTATACATCATTTTGTATACAAAAGGTCTCAGGTGATTTACATTATCTTCTGGCCAAGAAGCTTGTTAACACTTTTTAGCTCTCTTCCTTAATGAATGTTGATTTTGTTTCCCCGAAGTGTTTTTCTTTAATTTGCATCTCCTTAAAGCATTAAAGTTACATCTCTATAGAACAAAGGTGCAGTGGGATATAACAAAGAAGGTACTTAACTCAAAGATCTAATGTTGCTAATACCAGGTCTACTACTTGTTTTTCTATATACCAACTATATCTAAAAATAAAGGATATGAAAATTTGGCAGCAAGCATTGACTCAACAAATGAAACTTTTAATCAGTCCTATTCTAAAGATTTTGACTCTTCGGAAGCCCCTACATTCCTAGGATGTTTTAAGCTTCCTGTGCCTCCTGCAGTCAGGAGGCCTCAAATCACACTCGCAGAGTCCTGCAGGCAGGCTAGAAAGCCATCGGAGGGGTTTTTAGATTGAAACACTCTTTCAAATGCAGAAGACTGAAACCCTGAATTGACTTTTTCCAGAAAATGTCAGAAGAGTGGAAAAGCAGAGCACAAAAGCCGGCAGATTTTTGTTGGGGTACATGCTTAGGAATTTCCAGAGGGGTCCCTGAAGTCTGAGCACGCCTTGCGAATGTCAGCTTCCTTCCTCATGACCTTGTCACGGGCGGGATTCCTCACACTGGCTCCCGGCAGCTTTCCCACAGGGCTGTCCCACGTGCCACCGTGGTGTGAGTCGATACTCGGCTTGAAAGTCGAGGCAGTGCAGGGAAAACAGGTTTCCCTGGAATGGACTGAGACATCTGGGGGACTCTGGAATGTGGCACGACCCTGGAGTTCCTCTCGCCTTTCCTGTGGAGAGCGCCTCCACTTGAGATGCGACGGGAAAGCCGGGAATTCTTTCCCGACCACGCAGGGAAAGTATCCCTCCTCTCTAGCTAGGAGGCGGAAACGGGTCTCCTCTGGATGTGGGCGGGACTCTCGTGCTTCCTGTCGAGTGGAGACGAGCATGTTGGGGAACTTCTTGAGTTGCAGCAAGGGTGTGAATGACCCTTTGGAAGTTCCAGAGTTTAGGTGTGATTAGCCTCGAGACCCCTCAGCGGAAATGGGCCTCATCTCGCCAGGAGAGGAGAACCTCCTGGATTTTCTCGAGTTGCAGCAGATGCTCTCGACTTACGACGGTGACATCAGGGACCCCCTCTTGTGGCCTCACGAAAGGGAAGTCCCCATGCGAGTTGCTCATGGGTCTCTCGGGATTCGTCTCCCGTCGATGCCGGGACCTAAGATCTTGTGTGGAGTCTGTGCCAAAACCTGAGGATTCCTCTCCAGTGCTGACATGTATCTTGGGGTATTTCTGGAGTCTCCCCAGGGGAGTCAGTCCTCGTCTCGAGTCGGGGCATGCACGTGAGCTTTCCTCCGAGCTGTAGCAGCAGTGTTGAGCTTCCCTTCGCGAGGATCAAGGGATCTGTGGCTTTCCCTCGAGGCTTTCCCACGACGCTTTCCCACGACGCTTTCCCACAGGACTGTCCCACCTGCCACCTTGGTGTGAGTCGAACCTCTTCTTGAAAGTCGAGGCAGTGCAGGGAAAACAGGTTTCCCTGGAATGGACTAAGACATCTGTGGGACTCTGGGAATGGTGGCACGACCCTGGAGTTCCTCTCGCCTTCCCTGTGGAGAGCGCCCCTCTTGAGATGCGATGGGAACGCCGGGAATTCTTTCCCGACCGCAGGGAAAGGATCCCTCCTCTCGAGCTAGGAGTCGGAAACGGGGCTCCTCTGGATGTGGGCGGGACTCTCGTTCTTCCTCTCGAGTGGAGACTGGTATGTTGGTGATCTGCTTGAATTGCAGAAAGGGTGTGAAGGACCCTTTGGAAGTTCCAGAGGTTAGGTGTGATTAGCCGTGAGAGAACTCAGTGGAAATGGGCCTCATCTCGCCAAGAAGGGAGAACCTCCTGGATTTTCTCAAGTTGCGGCAGGTGCTCTCGAATTACTACGGGGACCTCAGGGACCCGCTCTGGTGGCCTCAGGAAAGGCCAGTCCCCATGCGATTTGCTCGGGGTCCTCTC
This sequence comes from Capra hircus, assembly GCF_001704415.2. Lineage (NCBI taxonomy): Eukaryota > Metazoa > Chordata > Mammalia > Artiodactyla > Bovidae > Capra > Capra hircus. The sequence continues at coordinate 8,445 of NW_017191492.1, forward strand.
GGGATTCCTCTCCCATCGATGCCAGGGCCTAAGACCTTGTGTGGAGTCGGTGTCGGAAACTGAGAATTCCTCTCCAGTTCTGACATGGATCTTGGGGTACTTCTGGAGTCTCCCCAGGGGAGTCAGTCCTCGTCTCGAGTGGGGGCATGCACGTGCACTTTCCTCCCGAACTGTAGCAGCAGTGTCACGCTTCCCTTCCCGTGTATCCTAGGATCAGTGGCTTTCCCTCGAGGCTTTAAGCGAGGCTTTCCCACGACGCTTTCCCACCAGGCTTTCCCACGACGCTTTCCCAAGGTGATGTCCCACGTGCCACCGTGGTGTCAGTCGATCCTCGTCTTGAAAGTTGAGTCAGTGCCGGGAAAACAGGCTTCCTTGGAATGGACTGAGATATCTGGGGGATCTGGGAATGGTGGCACGACCCTGGAGTACCTCTCGCCTTTCCTGTGGAGAGCGCTCCCTCTTGAGATGTGACGGGAACGCCGGGAATTCTTTCCCGACCACGCAGGGAATGGATCCCTCCTGTTGAGCTATGAGGCGGAAACGGGGCTCATCTGGATGTGGGCGGGACACTCGTGCTTCCTCTCGAGTGGAAACGGGTATGTCGGGGAACTTCTTGAGTTGCAGAAAGAGTGTGAAGGACGCTTTGTAACTTCCAGAGGTTAGGTGTGATTAGCCTCGAGACGTCTCAGCAGAAATGGTCCTCATCTCGCCTGAAAGGGAGAACCTCCTGGATTTATTCAAGTTGCGGCAGGTGCTCTCGACCTACGACGGGGCCCTCAGGGACCCTCTCTGGTGGCCTCAGGAAAGGCCAGTCCCCATGCAAGTTGCACGGGACCTCTCGGGATTCCTCTCCCGTCGGTGCCGGGGCCTAAGAACTTGTGTGGAGTCGGTGCCGGAACCTGAGGTTTCCTCTCCAGTGCTGACATGGATTTGGGAGTACTTCTGGAGTCTCCCCAGGGGAGTCAGTCCTTGTCTCGAGTGGGAGCATGCACGTGCGCTTTCCTCCCGAGCTGCAGCAGCAGTGTCATGGTTCCCTTCGCGTGGATCAAGGGATCTGTGGCTTTCCCTCGAGGCTTTCCCAAAGGGCTGTCCCACGTGCCACCGTGGTGTGAGTCGATCCTCGTCCTGAAAGTCGAGGCAGTGTAGGGAAAAAAGTTTCCCTGGAATGGACTGAGACATCTGGGGGACTCTGGGAATGGTTGCACGACCCTGGAGTTCCGCTCGCCTTTCCTGTGGAGAGCGCCTCCTCTTGAGATGCGACGGGAACGCCGGGAATTCTTTCCAGACCATGCAGGAAAGGATCCCTCCTCTCGAGCTAGGAGGCGGAAACGGGGTTCCTCTAGATGTGGGCGGGACTCTCGTGCTTCCTCTCGAGTGGAGACGGGTATGTCAGCGAACTTCTTGAGTTGCAGCAAGGGTGTGAAGGACCCTTTGGAAGTTCCAGAGGTTTGGTGTGATTAGCCTCGAGACGCCTCAGCGGAAATGGGCCTCATCTCGCCTGGAAGGGAGAACCTCCTGGATTTTCTCGAGTTGCGGCAGGTGCTCTTGACTAACGACGGGGACATCAGGAACCCGCTCTGGTGGCCTCAGGAAAGGCAGGTCCCCATACGAGTTGCTCGGGGGCCTCTCGGGATTCCTCTCCCCGATGCCGGGGCCTAAGCCTTGCGTGGAGTCGGTGCCGGAACCTGAGGATTCCTCTCCAGGGCTGACATGGACCTTGGGGTACTTCTGGAGTCTCCCCAGGGGAGCCAGTCCTCGTCTCGAGTGTGGGCATGCAAGTGCGCTTTCCTCCCGAGCTTTAGCAGCAGTGTCACGCTTCCCTTCGCTTGGATCAAGGGATCTGTGGCTTTCCCTCGAGGGTTTTCCCATGAGGCTTTCCCACGAGGCTTTCCCACAGGGTTTTCCCCCGTGCCACCATGGTGTGAGTTGATCCTCGCTGAAAGTCGAGGCAGTGCAGGGAAAACAGGTTTCCCTGGAATAGACTGAGACATCTGGGGGACTCTGGGAATGGTGGCATGACCCTGGAGTTCCTCTCGGCTTTCCTGTAGAGAGGGCCTCCTCTTGAGATGCGACGCAACCGCCGGGAATTCTTTCACGACGACGCAGGGAAAGGATCCTCTTCTCGAGCTTGGAGGCGGAAACTGGGCTCCTCTGGATTGGGCGGGACTCTCGTGCTTCCTCTTGAGTGGAGACGGGTATGTCGGGGAACTTCTTGAGTTGCAGCAAGGGTGTGAAGGACCCTTTGGAAGTTCCAGAGGTTAGGTGTGATTAGCCTGGGGACGCCTCAGAGGAAATGGTCCTCATCTCCCCT
>NW_017191493.1:0-10754 GCF_001704415.2 Capra hircus
AGCTACGAAGGAAAGCGCACGTGCATGCCCCCACTCGAGACGAGGACTGACTCCCCTGGGGAGACTCCAGAAATACCCCAAGATCCATGTCAGCACTGGAGAGGAATCCTCAGGTTCCGGCACCGGACTCCACACAAGATCTTAGGCCTCGGCATCGAAGGGAGAGGAATCCCGAGACGCCCCCGAGCAACTCGCATGGGGACTGGCCTTTCCTGAGGCCACCACAGGGGTCCCTGAGGTCCCGTCGTAAGTCGAGAGCACCTGCCGCAACTCGAGAAAATCCAGGAGGTTCTCCCCTCCAGGCGAGATGAGGCCCATTTCCGCTGAGGCGTCTCGAGGCTAATCACATCCTAACTCTGGAACTTCCAAAGGGTCCTCACACCCTTGCTGCAACTCAAGAAGTTCCCCGACATACCCGTCCCACTCGAGAGGAAGCACGAGAGTCCGCCCACATCCAGAGGAACCTGTTTCCGCCTCCTAGATCGAGAGGAGGATCCTTTCCCTGGTGGTCGGGAAAGAATTCCCGGCGTTCCCGTCGCATCTCAAGAGGAGGCGCTCTCCACAGGAAAAGCGAGAGGAACTCCAGGGTCGTGTCCCCATTCCAGAGTCCCCCAGATGTCTCAGTCCATTTCAGGGAACCTGTTCCCTGCACTGCCTCGACTTTCAAGCGAGGATCGCCTCACACCACAGTGGCACGTAGGGCAGCCCTGTGGGAAAGCCTCGTGGAAAGCCTCGTGGGAAAGCCTGGAGGGAAAGCCACAGATCCCTTGATCCAGCGAAGGCAGCGTGACATTGCTGCTACAGCTCGGAGGAAAGCGCACGTGCATGCCCCCACTCGAGACGAGGACTGACTCCCCTGGGGAGACTCCAGAAGTACCCAAGATCCATGTCAGCACTGGAGGGAATCCTCAGATTCCGGCACCGACTCCACACAAGGTCTTAGGCCCCGCATCGACGGGAGAGGAATCCCGAGAGGCCCCCCGAGCAACTCGCATGGGGACTGGCCTTTCCTGAGGCCACCAGAGCGGGTCCCGAGTCCCCATCTTAAGTCGAGAGCACCTGCCGCAACTCGAGAAAATCCAGGAGGTTCTCCCCTCCAGGCGAGATGAGGCCCATTTCCGCTGAGGCGTCTCGAGGCTAATCACACCTAACCTCTGGAACTTCAAAGGGTCCTTCACACCCTTGCTGCAACTCAAGAAGTTCCCCGACATACCCGTCTCCACTCGAGAGGAAGCACGAGAGTCCCGCCCACATCCAGAGGACCCCGTTTCCGCCTCCTAGCTCGAGAGGAGGGATCCTTTCCCTGCGTGGTCGGGAAGAATTCCGGCGTTTCGTCGCATCTCAAGAGGAGGCGCTCCCACAGGAAAGGCGAGAGGAACTCCAGGGTCGTGCCACATTCCCAGAGTCCCCCAGATGTCTCAGTCCATTCCAGGGAAACCTGTTTTCCCAGCACTGCCTCGACTTTCAGCCGAGGATCGACTCACACCAGGTGACACGTGGAACAGCCCTGTGTGAAAGCCTCGAGGGAAAGCCACAGATCCCTTGATCCATGCGAAGGGAAGCGTGACACTGCTGCTACAGCTCGGGAGGAAAGCGCACGTGCATGCCCCCACTCGAGATGAGGACTGACTTCCCTGGAGACTCCAGAATTATCCCAAGATCCATGTCAGCACTGGAGAGGAATCTCAGTTTCCGGCACCCACTCCACACAAGATCTTAGGCCCCGGCATGGAAGGAGAGGAATCCGAGAGGCCCCCGAGCAAGTCGCATGGGACTGGCCTTTCCTGAGGCCACCAGAGCGGGTCCCTGAGTCCCCGTCATAAGTCCAGAGCACCTGCCGCAACTCAAGAAAATCCAGGAGGTTCTCCCCTCCAGGCGAGATGAGGCCCATTTCCACTGAGGCGTCTTGAGGCTAACCACACCTAACCACTGGAACTTCCAAAGGGTCCTTCACACCCTTGCTGCAACTCAAGAAGTTCCCCGACATACCCGTCTCCACTCAGAGGAAGCACGAGAGTCCCGCCCACATCCAGAGGAGCCCCGTTTCCGCCTCCTAGCTCGAGTGGAGGGATCTTTCCCTGCACTGGTGTCGAAAGAATTCCCGGTTGTTCCCGTCGCATCTCCAAGAGGAGGCGCTCTCCACAGGAAAGGCGAGAGGAACTCCAGGGTCGTGCCACCATTCCCAGAGTCCCCCAGATGTTCTCAGTCCATTCCAGGGAAAACTGTTTTCCCTTCACTGCCTCGACGTTCAAGCCGAGGATCGACTCACACCACGGTGGCTCGTGGGACAGCCTTGTGGGAAAGCCTTGAAAGCTCGAGGAAAGCCACAGATCCCTTGATCCACGCGAAGGCAAGCGCGATACTGCTGCTACAGCTCGGGAGGAAAGAGCACGTGCATGCCCCCCTCGAGACGAGGACTGACTCCCCTGAGGAGACTCCAGAAGTACCCCAAGATCCATGTCAGCACTGGTAGAGGAATCCTCAGGTTACCGGCACGATCTCCACACAAGGGTCTTAAGGCCCCAGGCATCGACCGGCAGAGGAATCCCTGAGAGGACCCCGAGCAACTCGCATGGGGACTGGCTTTCCTAGAGGCACCTGAGCGGGTTCCCTGAGGTCCCCTGTCCTAAGTCGAGAGCACCATGCCAGCAACTCGAGAAAATCCAGGAGGTTCTCCCTCCAGGCGAGATGAGGCCCATTTCCGCTGAGGCGTCTCGAGTCTAATCACACCTAACCTCTGGAACTTCCAAAGGGTCCTTTCACACCCTTGCTGCAACTCAAGAAGTTCCTCCGACATACCCGTCTCCACTCGAGAGGAAGCACGAGAGTCCCGTCCACATCCAGAGGAGCCCCGTTTCCGCCTCCTAGCTCGAGAGGAGGGATCCTTTACCTGCGTGGTCGGGAAAGAATTCCCGGCGTTTCGTCGCATCTCAAGAGGAGGCGCTCTCCACAGGAAAGCGAGAGGAACTCCAGGGTCGTGCCACCATTCCCAGAGTCCCCCAGATGTCTCAGTCCATTCCAGGGAAACCTGTTTTCCCTGCACTGCCTCGACTTTCAAGCCGAGGATCGACTCACACCACGGTGGCACGTGGGACAGCCCTGTGGGAAAGCCTCGTGGGAAAGCCTCGTGGGAAAGCCTCCGAGGGAAAGCCACAGATCCCTTGATCCACGCGAAGGAAGCGTGACACTGCTGCTACAGCTCGGGAGGAAAGCGCACGTGCATGCCCCCCACTCGAGACGAGGACTGACTCCCCTGGGGAGACTCCAGAAGTACCCCAAGATCCCATGTCAGCACTGGAGAGGAATCCTCAGGTTCCGGCACCGACTCCACACAAGATCTTAGGCCCCGGCATCGACGGGAGAGGAATCCCGAGAGGCCCCCGAGCAACTCGCATGGGGACTGGCCTTTCCTGAGGCCACCAGAGCGGGTCCCTGAGGTCCCCGTCGTAAGTCGAGAGGCACCTGCCGCAACTCGAGAAAATCCAGGAGGTCTCCCTCCAGGCGAGATGAGGCCCATTTCCGCTGAGGCGTCTCGAGGCTAATCACACTAACCTCTGGAACTTTCCAAAGGGTCCTTCACACCCTTGCTGCAACTCAATGAAGTTCCCTGACATACCCGTCTCCACTCGAGAGGAAGCACGAGAGTCCCGCCCACATCCAGAGGAGCCCCGTTTCCGCCTCCTAGCTCGAGAGGAGGGATCCTTTCCCTGCGTGGTCGGGAAAGAATTCCCGGCGTTCCCGTCGCATCTCAAGAGGAGGCGCTCTCCACAGGAAAGGCGAGAGGAACTCCAGGGTCGTGCCACCATTCCCAGAGTCCCCCAGATGTCTCAGTCCATTCCAGGGAAACCTGTTTTCCCTGCACTGCCTCGACTTTCAAGCCGAGGATCGACTCACACCACGGTGGCACGTGGGACAGCCCTGTGGGAAAGCCTCGTGGGAAAGCCTCAATGGGAAAGCCTCGAGGGAAAGCCACAGATCCCTTGATCCACTGCGAAGGGAAGCGCGACACTGCTGCTACAGCTCGGGAGGAAAGCGCACGTGCATGCCCCCACTCGAGAGAGGACTGACTCCCCTGGGAGACTCCAGAAGTACCCCAAGATCCATGTCAGCACTGGAGAGGAATCCTCAGGTTCCGGCACCGACTCCACACAAGGTCTTAGGCCCCAGGCATCGACAGGCGAGGAATCCGAGAGGCCTCGAGCAACTCGCATGGGACTGGCCTTTCCTGAGGCCACCAGAGCGGGTCCCTGAGGTCCCCGTCGTAATGTCGAGAGCACCTGCGCAACTCGAGGAAATCCAGGAGGTTCTCCCCTCCAGGCGAGATGAGGCCCATTTTCCGCTGAGGCGTCTCGAGGCTAATCACACCTAACCTCTGGAACTTCCAAAGGGTCTTTCACACCCTTGCTGCAACTCAAGAAGTTCCCCGACATACCCGTCTCCACTCGAGAGGAAGCACGAGAGTCCGCCCACATCCAGAGAGAGCCCCGTTTTCCGCCTCCTAGCTCGAGAGGAGGGATCCTTTCCCTGCATGTTCGGGAAAGAATTCCCGGCGTTCCCGTCGCATCTCAAGAGGAGGCGCTCTCCACAGGAAAGGCGAGAGGAACTCCAGGGTCGTGCCACCATTCCCAGAGTCCCCCAGATGTCTCAGTCCATTCCAGGGAAACCTGTTTTCCCTGCACTTGCCTCGACTTTCAAGCCGAGGATCGACTCACACCACGGTGGCACGTGGGACAGCCCTGTGGGAAAGCCTCGTGGGAAAGCCTCGTGGAAAAGCCTCGTGGGAAAGCCACAGATCCTTGATCCACAGCGAAGGAGCAGCGTGACGCCTGCTGCTACAGCTCGGGAGGAAAGCGCACGTGCATGCCCCCACTCGAGACGAGGACTGACTCCCCTGGGGAGACTCCAGAAGAACCCCAAGATCCACGTCTCCCGGGGTCCAGCCCCGGTGGATCCAGGGAATTCGAAGGGTGGACGGCGTTGGCGTGGAAAGACTTGTTTGTTTATTAATGTAAGATTAGATTAAGAAACTATAGTGTAATAAGAAGATTAAGTGGAGGAAGAGGGCTGAATAGCTTGGTTTACGCGGAAGGCCAATAAAATTCCAGACAAGGAATTTGCACCATCTACCTTGGGCCACCGGCGCCCGCTTGAATATCTAAGTGTGCCTCGCCTTAAGCTCCCTTTCGTGCGGGTCTTAACAGCCGGGACAAGTAAGTAGACCTGGCGAGCCTCCGCGCCCCAGATGGAGATTCAGCCTGAAGTTAAAGTAAAGAGCAGAGAGAGGGAAGGGGAGAGAAGAAGAGAGAGAGAGAGACATGGGGGGAGCCAGAGTCCCAAGAATACCAGGCCGAGAGACTAGTTCGAGAAACCGGTCTGATCCTTTATTGTTCAGAAGGCCTTTTATACTTTTGATAAAACATGGAGATCAATGGGTAACACAGAATTATGTGGCGTTCGCAGCCCAGACTCTTTCTATACATCATTTTGTATACAAAAGGTCTCAGGTGATTTACATTATCTTCTGGCCAAGAGGCTTGTTAACACTTTTTAGCTCTCTTCCTTAATGAATGTTAATTTTGTTTCCCCTGAAGTGTTTTTCTTTAATCTGCATTTCCTTAAAGCATTAAAGTTACATCTCTATAGAACAAAGGTGCAGTGGGATATAACAAAGAAGGTACTTAACTCGAAGATCTAATGTTGCTAATACCAGGTCTACTACTTGTTTTTCTATATACCAACTATATCTAAAAATAAAGGATATGAAAATTTGGCAGCAAGCATTGACTCAACAAATGAAACTTTTAATCAGTCCTATTCTAAAGATTTTGACTCTTCCGGAAGCCCCTACATTCCTAGGATGTTTTAAGCTTCCTGTGCCTCCTGCGGTCAGGAGGCCTCAAACAATCACACTCGCAGAGTCCTGCAGGCAGGCTAGAAAGCCATCGAAGGGGTTTTTGGCATTGAAACACTCTTTCAAATGCAGAAGACTAAAGCCCTGAATTGACTTTTTCCAGAAAATGTCAGAAGAGTGGAAAAGCAGAGCACAAAAGCCGGCAGATTTTTGTTGGGGTACATGCTTAGGAATTTCCAGAGGGGTCCCTGAAGTCTGAGCACGCCTTGCGTATGTCAGTTTCCTTCCTCATGACCTTGTCACGGGCGGGATTCCTCACACTGGCTTCCGGCATCTCCCCCTTCTTTATTATTTTTTAAAAAAATTAGGTGCAGATCAGTCGCGAGATTCTGAATGCTCTGCCGAAGAGTCCTGACAACACAAGGAAGCACGATTACAAGGAGCAGGATTATGGCACCCACAGCAGCATAGCTAGAAACAGTAGTCAGAAGAGTTTTTCCAGAAATGAAGTCAGAGAAGGTGTGGAAAAAGTCATTGGCTTCTCCTGCGGCAGTAAAATCTAATCGAGAGTGTTCCAAGGTCTGAATCTGATTATGAAGTTTCCCTAAGTCTAAACTAATATCTGAGCTGTTCCAAACACCTAAAATATGATTTTTGACTCTCTCCCATTCAAAATCTGTCTCATTTACTTTCAGGGATGTAACACATATCCACCGGTAATCAGCATGACATGAAAGAGCCATTTTCACTTTCAGACTCTGTAATTCAGTCCCAATATGCATTACTGCTTCTTCTAAGGCATCAACCCTTATTTCTAGCTTCCTATCTATAATTTCCTGGGTTGCCAGCGTTAAAGAAACATTTTTGGATACCGGTATCAACATATTGGGCAGTATGCACTTGTTGAGACAATGACAATGCCGCCACAGTAACAGAAGTAATTGCAGTTATCAAAGCCGATATTCCCAAAACAAGTAAGCCCACAAACCGTCGTGTCCGCATTAAATCTTGTAGCCGTTGCAGTACAGCTAGGCCATGGTTATCATACCAATACGTGGCTACAGTTACAGGTACCATGAGATAGGACGGACGTTTTAAAACCATGAAAGAGCAAATTTTATATTGAGGAGTTAAACAGGATGAAAGCATACATTGTTCACAAGACACTACATGGGGTCCACCTGTATAATTCAATTGTATGTTAAGTCTTTCAGAATCATTAGTGAAAAGAAAAACATAAGGAGAGGGTAAACAAGCTAAAATAGAGTAGGTAGAGGTATTCTTTGGTCGGATTAAAATAATAGGGGCGGTGGCTGCAAGGGCTCTCCAAATTTCTGGCTGCCAAAAGGTTTTACCTCTAGTCGTATAAGACAGCATAGGGGGTACAAATTGGTTATGATGCCGTCTGGTGGCAACTAACGGCCAAGAAAACTGAAATATTTTTTCCAATTATCCAATCTATTGATAAAGCCATCGTCCAGACTCAGGGTCTTGACCTGGATTTGGGTTGCTCCAGTCCTGAATTGCACAATTTCTTCCTCCCGGCATATTGTAATCTATTTTCGAATTATAAATACAAGACTTCCAAATCGGATATCCTGAATGATCATCTATAGTTTTCCAAATAACATCTGAGGGAGCAACATCGTCACAATTTGGATAGTCTGATGGAGTTTTGAGAGACAAGGACTTATAGGGGCCAAGGACCCCAGGCATATGGGCTCGTAATATCCAAGCAGACCGATCCCCTTTAGAATGCAAATTTAGAGGTTGGGGAATCTGTCATAACTGCTTTTGTGGAGCCTCCAACGCATCCTGTCTTGGTAAAGAAATCTCCTGTAAGGCCAGGAGGAAAATTAAAGCAAACAGGAAAATCATCTGCCTAGTCCTTTAAAGGTATAATTGAAATTAATAGGGTATTGGTCTTTTGTATAGGAAGTATAAGATCCTCCCAAAAGGCGAGGCTGGTCTGTACTAACTCGTTATGGGGTCACTGTTCCAAGTAACAACTTGGAAAGTTGGAGGATCCGGGAGAAACGCCCAATATTTGGTTGGAATGGGAGCAGCGCTTACCTGGCAAGAGAGCAAGGCAAGCATGGCAATAAACACCTTTTCAGGAGAGACTGACGATCCCTGTAGGGTAGCTATCCCCTGTGCCTGGCGACAGAGGGCTTTAATCTGTCCCCAGGTAGGTAAGGAGGCTTGTTGGGTTGACTGAGCTGGGCGTCCTAATGGATTCCTGCGAGGCAAAAAATCAGGGGGCGCAATATCCTGTATCTGAAGTCGTGACATCTGTCCAGTGGGTGGCTCCGCTCCTCGCCTATCCGGATCTCCAATGTCAGCTGTCCTGGGGTCAGCGGCATTTCCCGTGCTGGGGGGAGCGGAGGAAGAGGGAGTTTCTTCCTTTTTTAGAGATCGCGGTGGCGGGGGATTCTGATATCCGGGGGAGCTGAGACATGCGAATTAGTCTGTCTGGAACCCAAATCGGAGCGTCCGCGTCCTGTGGAAAAACACAAGCATACCCTCGCCCACTGGTTAATAAGGGGGTCAGGACCTTTCCATTGTCCGGAGAGAAGGTCCCTCCATTTTACTAATGGTTTTGCATTCAATTGCTCTGGGCACCAATGGCGAAGCATTGCAGTGTTTCCGGATGAATCAGTATTTAAGTTATTTATTACGAAAAGAGCATGTTTCAAAATCTGATGGGGGGGAACTATATTTAAATTCCCCTTCTTTTAGTTTTTGAATATGGATTTTCAGTGTTTGATGTGCTCTTTCCACAATGGCTTGTCCTTGCGGGTTATAAGGGATGCCGGTGTTATGTTTAATTTGAAATCTTGTACAGAATTGCTGAAAAGATTTAGAAGTGTAAGCAGGGGCATTATCAGTTTTTAAAGCTTTTGGCAAGCCCAGATAGGAAAAGCATGTAAAAAGATGTTGTATTACATTTTTACTGCTTTCCCTGTACGAGCAGTGGCAATAATAACATGAGAGAAGGTATCTACAGTTACATGAACAAAAGACAGTTTTCCAAACGAAGAGACATGGGTTACATCCATTTGCCAGAGTGCATTAGGTTTGAGACCGCGAGGGTTAACTCCCAGAGGCAAAGCATTCACGGTAGTAGGACAATGTGAACAAGAACGAACAATCTCTCGGGCAGATTCTCGAGGAATTTGAAACTGGTATCGTAAGGCAGTGGCATTCTGATGATGAAGTGAGTGAGAAGCTCGAGCTTCTTCAAAAACAGAAGCCACTGAAATCCTGGTTAACGAATCTGCCAATTCATTGAGAGCATTTAAAGGGCCAGGCAGGCCGGAATGAGCTCGAATGTGGCCGATAAAGAACGCCCGATTTCTTTTCCAAATTTGCTGCTGCAGTCTAGTTAACAAATGGTAGATAGCGGTTTTGTTTTCAGGCAAAACTGCAGTCTCAATGTGTGGAAACAGCCTGACCACATACTGAGAGTCAGAATAAAGGTTAAATTCTTTCTCTGCAAACATAACAAAGGCCTCAATAACAGCTGTGATTTCAGCTCTTTGAGCTGAAGTTTCTTGTGTTTCCAAAAGTTTCTGATGATCTCTTGTGACTATAGAGGCTCTACCATTAGCCGATCCATCAGTAAAGACTACCTGAGCATCTGAAATAGGGAACTGTTTACACCGGACAGGAAAAATAACTGGATGGTTAGACATAAAATTTAGCAAAACATGTGAGGGTAAATGATGCAAAATTTGACCACAGTAATTCCCTATAGCAATCTGCCAGTCTTCATCAAACATTAGAAGAGCATCAAGCTACTCCTTATTATATGGAATTACAATCTCTGATGGCTCCTTACCAAACAATTCAATGCTCCGCTTCCTTCCTTTTAGCATTAATGTGGCAATTGAACCAGGATAAGAAGCCACGACTTTTTTAGCTTGGGTGGGAAGATGGATCCATTCTAAAGGGCCGCCTTGCCACAGAACTCCCGTAGGCGCCACTGGAGTAGCTAGGCAAAGGAACTGCCAAGTCATCGTCAAATCAATTCTTTTTACATAGCTATTCGATAAGGCTGCTTCTACTTTGCCTAGGGCTTCTTGAGCCTCAGCTGTTAATTGTCTTTTAGAGGTTGGATCAGGATCCCCGCGTAAAATGTTAAAAAGAGGTTTTAATTCGGCAGTGGTTAATTTTAAATATGGCCTAATCCAATTAATATCACCTAAAAGTTTTTGATAATCATTTAAAGTAATAAGATGGTCTTTTCTCAATTGCAACGGGGTATGAGTCACCGTTTCCGAATTTATGACTCTCCCTAAGTAAGTTATGGGCGGATTGATTTGAATTTTTTCTGGGGCAATTTTTAGGCTTCTGTCTGTCAATGCCTGGGTCAGGTCCTGGAGGACAGTTTGCAGGTGAACTCTATCAGGATGAGCTATTAAAATATCATCCATATAGTGAATCATATATACGTGTTCATATTTAACCCTAATATCTTGTAGAGCGGCATTAACAAATTTTTGGCATAAGGTAGGGCTATTTTTCATTCCCTGAGGCAAAACTTTCCACTGAAACCTTAAGTAAGGCTGCTTAAGATTTTCTGATGGCAGACTAAAGGCAAATCGCTTTTTATCTTCAGGATTTAAGGGAATAGTGAAAAAACAATCTTGTAAATCAATAACAATTATATTATATCCCTCTGGAACGGCTACTGGGGAAGGGAGCCCAGGCTGTAAGGCCCCCATGTCCTCCATGGTGGCATTAATAGCTCTCAAATCCTGTAAAAGTCGCCGTTTACCAGATTTTTTTCTTAATGACAAAAATAGGAGTGTTCCAGGGGCTATTGGAGGGCTCAATATGTCCCAATTCTAATTGTTCAAAGATTAATGCTTTAGCTGCCAGTAATTTTTCCTTATGCCAG
>NW_017191494.1:0-10754 GCF_001704415.2 Capra hircus
TGGGAGAGGAATCCTCAGATTCCTGCCCGCCCGACTCCACACAAGGTCTTAGGCCTGGCATCGAGGAGTGGAATGAGAGGCCGCCAGCAACTCGCATGGGGACTGGCCTTTCCTGGGCACCAGAGGCGGTCCCTGTCAGTCCCGTCGGAAGTCGAGAGCACCTGCTTTCGAGGCTAATCACACCTAAGCTCTGGAACTTCCAAAAGTGTCCTTCACACCATTGCTGCAACACAAGAAGTTCCCCGATATAACCGTCTCTTCTCAGGAGGAAGCACGAGAGTCCCGCCCACATCCAGAGGAGCCCCGTTTCGCCTCCTAGCTCGAGAGGAGGATCCTTTCCCTGCGTGGTCGGGAAGAATTCCGCGTTCCTGTCGCATCTCAAGAGGAGGCGCTCTCCACAGGAAAGGCCAGAGGAACTCCAGGTCGTGCCACCATTCCCAGAGTTCCCCAGATGTGTCAGTCCATTCCAGGGAAACCTGTTTTCCCTGCACTGCCTCGACTTTGAAGCTGAGGATGGACTCACACCACAGTGGCACGTGGGACAGCCCTGTGGGAGAGCCTCGTGAAAAGCCTCGTGGGGAAAGCCTCGAGGCAAAGCCACAGATCCCCTGATCCAAGCGAAGGAAGCATGACACTGCTCCTTCAGCTCGGGAGGAAAGCCACGTGCATGCCCCCACTCGAGACGAGGACTGACTCCCCTGGGGAGACTCCAGAAGTACCCCAAGATCAATGTCAGCACTGGAGAGGAATCCTCAGGTTTCAGGGACCGACTCCACACAAGGTCTTAGGCCCCGGCATTGACTGGAGAGGAATCCGAGAGGCCACCGAGCAACTCGCATTTGGTCTGGCCTTTCCTGAGGCCACCAGAGCGGGTCCCTGAGCTCCCCGTCGTAAGTCGAGAGCACCTGCTGCAACTCGAGAAAATCCAGGAGGTTCTCCCCTCCAGGCGAGATGAGGCCCATTTTCGCTGAGGAGTGTCGAGGCTAAACACACCTAACCTCTGGAACTTCCAAAGGTCCTTCACACCCTTGCTGCCAACTCAAGAAGTTCCCCGACTTACCCGTCTCCACTCGAGAGGAGGCACGAGAGTCCTGCCCACACCAGAGTAGACCCTTCTCTGCCTCCTAGCTCGAGAGGAGGGATCCTTTCCCTGCGTGTTCGGCAAAGAATTCCCGGTGTTCCCGTCGCAACTCAAGTGGAGGGCGCTCTCCACAGGAAAGGCGAGAGGAACTCCAGGGTCGTGCCACCATTCCCAGAGTCCCCCAGATGTGCAGTCCATTTCAGGGAAAGCTGTTTTCCCTGCATTGCCTCCACTTTCAAGCTGAGGATCGACTCACAAGATGGTGGCTCGTGGTACAGCCCTGTCGGAAAGCCTCGTGGGAAAGAGTCGAGGGAAAGACACAGATCCCTTGAACCACGCGAAGGGAAGCGTGACACACTGCTGCTACAGCTCGGGAGGAAAGCGCACGTGCATGCCCCAATCGACGAGGACTGACTCCCCTGGGGAGACTTCAGAAGTACCCCAAGATCCATGTCAGCACTGGAGAGGAATCCTCAGGTTCCGACACCGACTCCACACAAGATCTTAGGCCCGGCATCGACGGGAGAGGAATCCCGAGAGGCCCCCGAGCAACTCGCTTGGGAACTGGCCTTTCATGAGGCCACCAGAGCGGGTCCCTGAGGTCCCCGTCGTAAGACGAGAGCACCTGCCGCAACTCGAGAAAATCCAGGAGGTTCTCCCCTCCAGGCGAGATGAGGCCCATTTCCGCTGAGGCGTCTCGAGTCTAATCACACCTAACCTCTGGAACTTCCAAAGGGTCCTTCACACCCTTGCTGCAACTCAAGAAGTTCCCCGACATACCCGTCTCACTCGATAGGAAGCACTAGATTTCCGACATCCCAGGAGCCCGTTTCGGCCTGCTAGCTCGAAAGGAGGGATCCATTCCCTGCGTGCACGGAGAGAAACCCGGCGTTCCCGTCGCATCTCAAAGAGGGGGCGAACTCCACAGGAAAGACGAGAGGAACTCCAGGGTCTTTCCACCATTCCCAGAGACCCAGATGTCTCAGTCCATTCCAGGGGAAACCTGTTTTCCCTGCAGTGCCTCTACTTTCAAGCCGAGGATCGACTCACACCACGGTGGCACGTGGGACAGCCCTGTGGGAAAGCCTCGTGGGAAAGCCTCGGTGGGAAAGCCTCGAGGAAAAGACACAGATCCCTTGATCCACACGAAGGGAAGCGTGACACTGCTGCTAGAGCTCGAGAGGAACCCCACTCGAGACGAGGACTGACTCCCCTGGGGAGACTCCAGAAGTACCCCAAGATCCATGGTCAGCACTGGAGGAGGAATCGTAGGGATCCGGCACCGACTCCACACAAGGACTTAGGCACTGGCATCGACGGAGAGGAATCCCGAGAGGCCCCTGAGCAACCTCGCATGGAGACTACCTTTCCTGAGGTCACCAGAGCGTGTCCCTGAGGTCCCCGTCGTAAGTCGAGAGTACATGCCGCAACTCGAGAAAATCCAGGAGGTTCTGCCCTCCAGGCGAGATGAGGCCCATTTCCGCTGGAGGCGTCTCGAGGCTAATCACATCTTAACATCTGGAACTTCCAAAGGGTCCTTCACACCCTTGCTGCCAACTCAAGAAGTTCCCCGACATAACCCGTCTCCACTCGAGAGGAATCACGAGAGTCCCGCCCACATCCAGAGGAGCCCCGTTTCCGCCTCCTAGTTCGAGAGGAGGGATCCTTTCCCTGAGTGTTCGGGAAAGAATTCCGGCGTTCCCGTCGCATCTCAAGAGGAGGCGCTCCCACAGGAAAGGCGAGAGGAACTCCAGGGTCGTGCCACATTCCCAGAGTCCCCCAGATATCTCAGTCCATTCCAGGGAAACCTGTTTTCCCTCCACTGGCCTCGACTTTCAAGTCGAGGTTCGACTCACATCACGGTGGCACGTGGGACAGCCCTGTGGGAAAGCCTCGTGGGAAAGCCTCGAGGGATAGCCACAGATCCCTTGATCCACGGGAAGGGAAGCGCGACACTGCTGCTACAGCTCGGTAGGAAAGCGCACGTGCATGCTCTCACACGAGACGAGGACTGACTCCCCTTGGGAGACTCCAGAAGTACCCCAAGATCCATGTCAGCACTGGAGAGGAATCCTCAGGTTCCGGCACCCACTCCACACAAGATCTTAGGCCCCGGCAACGACGGGAGAGGAATCCCGAGAGGCCCCCGAGCAACTCGCATGGGACTGGCCTTTCCTGAGGCCACCAAAGCGGGTTCCTGAGGTCCCCATCGTAGGTCGAGAGCACCTGCCGCAACTCGAGAAAATCCAGGAGGTTCTCCCATCCAGGCGAGGTGAGGCCCATTTCCGCTGAGGCGTTTCGAGGCTAATCACACCTAACCTCTGGAACTTCCAAAGGGTCCTTCACACCCTTGCTGCAACTCAAGAAGTTCCCCGACATACCCGTCTCCACTCGAGAGGAAGTACGAGAGTCCCGCCCACATCCAGAGGAGCCCCGTTTCCACATCCTAGCTCGAGAGGAGGGATCCTTTCCCTGCGTGGTCGGGAAAGAATTCCCGTCGTTCCCGTCGCATCTCAAGAGGAGGCGCCCTCCACAAGAAAGGAGAGAGGAGCTCCAGGGTCGTGCCACCATTCCCAGAGTCCCCCAGATGTCTCAGTCCATTCCAGGGAAACGTGTTTTCCCTGCACTGCCTCGACTTTCAAGCCAAGAATCGACTCACACCACGGTGGCACGTGGGACAGCCCTGTGGGAAAGCCTCGAGCGAAAGCCACAGATGCCTTGATCCACGCGAAGGGAAGCGTGACCTTGCTGCTAGAGCTCGGGAGGAAAGGGCAAATGCATGCCCCCACTCGAGACGAGTGTTGACTCCCCTGGGGAGACTCCAGAAGTACCCCAAGGTCCATGTCAGCACTAGAAAGGAATCCTCAGGTTCCGGCACCCGACTCCACACAAGGTCTTAGGCCCAGGAATCGACCGGAGAGGAATCCCGAGAGGCCCCGAGCAACTCGAATGCGGACTGGCCTTTCCTGAGGCCACCAGAGGGCGTCCCTGAGGTACCCGTCGTAAGTTGAGAGCACCTGCTGCAACTGGAGAAAATCCAGGAGGTTTTCCCCTCCAGGCGAGGTGAGGCTCGTTTCTACTGAGGCGTCTCGAGGGTAATCACACCTAACCTCTGGAACTTCCAAAGGGTCCTTCACACCCTTGCTGCAACTCAAGAAGTTCCCCGACATACCCGTCTCCACTCGAGAGGAAGCACGAGAGTCCCGCCCACATCCAGAGGAACCCCGTTTCCGCCTCCAAGCTCGAGACTAGGGATTCTTTCCCTGCGTGGTCTTGAAAGAATTCCCGGTGTTCCCGTCGCATCTCGTGAGGAGGCGCTCTCCACAGGAAAGGCGAGAGAAACTCCAGTGTCGTGCCATCATTCCAAGAGTCCCCCAGATATCTCAGTGTGCCGGGGTCCAGCCCCGCTGGATCCAGGGAATTCGACGGATGGACGGCATTGACGTGGAAAGTCTTGTGTATTTATTAATGTAAGATGAGATTAGAAATTATAGGGTAGTAAGAAGATTAACTGGAGGAAAAAGGCTGAATAGCTAGGTTTACGTGGAAGGCCAATAAAATTCCCGACAAGGAATTTTCTGGCGGACTCTGGGAATGTGGCTCGACCCTGGAGTTCCTCTCGCCTTTCCCGTTGGAGAGTGCCTCCTCTTGAGATGCGACGGGAATGCCGGGAATTCTTTCCTGACCACGCAGGGAAAGGATCGCTCCTCTCGAGCTAGGAGGCGGAAACGGGGATTCTCTGGATGTGGGCGGGACATTCGTGCTTCCTCTCGAGTGGAGACGGGTATGTAGGGGAACTTCCTGAGTTGCAGTAAGGGTGTGAAGGACCCTTTGGAAGTTCCAGATGTTAGATGTGATTAGCCTCAGACGCCTCAGCGGAAATGGGCCACATGTCGCCTGGAGGGGAGAACCTCCTGGATTTTCTCGAGTTGCGGCAGGTGCTCTGGACTTACGACGGGGACCTCAGGGACCCGCCCTGCTGGCCTCAGGAAAGGCCAGTCGCCATGCGAGTTGGTCGGGGGCCTCTCGGGATTCCTCTCCCGTCGATGCTGGGGCCTAAGACCTCGTGTGGAGTCGGCTCCGGAGCCTGAGGATTCCTCTCCAGTGCTGACATGGAAATTGGGGGTACTTCTGGAGTCTCACAGCGGAGTCAGTCCTCGTCTCTACTGGGGGCATGCACGTGGGCTTTCCTCCCGAGCTATAGCAGCAGTGTCGCGCTTCCCTTCCTGTGGATCAAGGGATCTGTGGCTTTCCATTCCGGCTTTCCCAGGAGGCTTTCCCACGAGGCTTTCCCAAAGGGCTGTGTCACGTGCCACCGTGGTGTGAGTCGATCCTCGGCTTGAAAGTTGAAACAGTGCTGGGAAAACAGGTTTCCCTGGAATGGACTGAGACATCTGGAGGACTCTGGGAATGGCGGCACGATCCTGGAGTTCCTCTCGCCTTTCCTGTGGAGAGTGCCTCCTCTTGAGATGCGACAGGAACGCCGGGGAATTCTTTCCCGAACACGCAGGGAAAGGATCCCTCCTCTCGAGCTAGGAGGAGGAAACGGGGTTCCTCTGGATGTGGCCGGGACTCTCGTGCTTCCTGTCGAGTGGAGACGGGTATGTCGGGAAACTTCTTGAGTTGCAGCAAGGGTGTGAAGGACCCTTTGGAAGTTCCAGAGGTTAGGTGTGGTTAGTCTCGAGATGCCTCAGCGGAAATGGGCCTCATGTCGCCTGGAATGGAGAGGCTCCTGGATATTCCCGAGTTTCAGCAGGTGCTCTCGAGTTACGATGGGGACTTCAGGGACCCGCTCTGGCGGCCGCAGGAAAGGCCAGTCATCATGCGTGTTGCTAGGGGGCCTCTCGTGATTCCTCTCCCGTCGATGCCGGGGCCTAAGACCTTGTGTGGAGTCGGGGCCGGAAGCTGAGGATTCCTCTCCCAGTGCTGACATGGATTTTGTGGTACTTCTCGAGTCTCCACAAGGGAGTCAGGCCTCGTCTCGAGTGGGGCATGAGCGTGCCCTTTCCTCCCATGCTGTAGCAGCACTGTCACGCTTCCCCATGCCTGGACCAAGGGATCTGTGGCTTTCCCTCGAGTCTTTCCCACTAGGCTTTCCCACAGGGCTGTCCCACGTGTGACGGTGGTGTGAGTCGATCCTCGGCATGAAGGCCAAGGCAATGCAGGGAAAACAGGTTCCTGTGGAATGGACTGAGACATCTGGGTGAGTCTCGGAATGGTGGCACGACCCTGCAGTTCCTCTCCCCTTACCTTTGGAGAGCGCCTCCTCTTGAGATGCGATGGGAATGCCGGGAATTCTTTCCCGAACAATCAGGGAAAGGATCGCTCATCTCGAGCTACGAGCCGGAAACGGAGCTCCTCTGGATGTGGCCGGAACACTCGTGCTTCCTCTTGAGTGGAGACGGGTATGTCGGGGAACTTCTCGAGTTGCAGCATGACTGTGAAAGACTCTTTGGAAGTTCCAGAGGTCACGTGTGATTAGCCTCGAGACACCTCAGGGGAAACGGGCCTCATCTCGCCTGGAGGAGAGAACCGCCTGGATTTTACCGAGTTGCGGCAGGTGCTCTCGACTTACGACGGGGACCTCAGGGACCCGCTCTGGTGACCTCAGGAAAGGCCAGTCCCCATGCGAGTTGCTAGAGGCCCTTTGGCTATTCCACTCCCGTCGATGCCAGGGCCTAAGACCTTGTGTGGAGTCGGGGCCGGAATCTGAGGATTCCTCTCCAAGGCTGGCATGCATGTTGGGGTACTTCTGGAGTCTCCCAAGGGGAGTCAGTCCTCGTCTCGAGTGGGGGCATGCACGTGCGCTTTCCTCCCGTGCTGTAGCAGCAGTGTCACGCTTCCCTTCGCGTGGATCAAGGGACCTGTGGCTTTCCCTCAAGGCTTTCCCACGAGACTTTCCCACAGGGCCCTCCCACGTGCCACCGTGGTGTGAGTCGATCCTTGGCGTGAAAGTCGAAGCAGTGCAGGGAAAACAGGATCCTCTGGAATGGACTGAGATATCTGGGGGACTCTTGGAATGGTGGCACGACCCATGAGTTCTTCTCGCCTTTCCTGTGCAGTGGGCCTCCTAATGAGAAGCTTCGGAAACGTCGGGAATTCTATCCCGAGGAAGCAGGGAAGGATCCCTCATCTTTAGCTTGGAGGCGGAAACGGAGCTCCTCTGGATGTGGCCGGGACCCTCGTGCTTCCTCTGGAGTGGAGACGGGTGTGTCGGGGAACTTCTTGAGTTGCAGCTAAGGTGTGAAGGAACCTTTGGAAGTTCCAGAGGTTAGGTGTGATTAGCCTCGAGAGGCCTCAGCGGAAATGGGCCTCATCTCGCCTGGAGGGGAGAACCTCCTGGATTTTCTCGAGTGTGGCAGGTGCTCTAGAATTACGACGGGGACCTCAGGGACCCTCTCCGGTGTCCTGACGAAAGGCCAGTCCCCATGCGAGTTGTTCGATGGCCTCTCGGGATTCCTTTCCCGTTGATGCCGGGGTCTGAGACCTTGTACGGAGTCGGTGCCGGAACCTGAAGATTCCTCTCCAGTGCTGACATGGATCTTGGGGTACTACTGGAGTCTCCCGAGGGGAGTCAGTCCTCGTCTCGAGTGGGGGCATGCACGTGCGCTTTCCTCCCGAGCTGTAGCAGCAGTGTCATGCTTCCCTTCGCGTGAATCAAGGGATCTGTGGCTTTCCCTCAAGGCTTTCCCACGAGGCTTTCCCACAGGGCTGTCCCACATACCACCGTGGTGTGAGTTGATCCTCGGCTTGAAAGTCGAGGCAGTGCAGGGAAAACAGGATTTCCTGGAATTGACTGAGACATCTGGGGGACTCTGGGAATGGTGGCATGACAGGGAGTTCCTCTCCCCTTTCCTGTGGAGAGCGACTCCCGAGAATTCTTTCGCGATCACGCTGGGAAAGGATCCCTCCTCTCCAGCTATGAGACGGAAACGGGGTTCCTCTGGATGTGGGCGGGTCTCTCGTGCCTCCTCTCGAGTGGAGACGGGTATGTCGGGGAACTTCTTGAGTTGCAGCAAGGGTGTGAAAGACCCTTTGGAATTTCCAGAGGTTAGGTGTGATTAGCCTCGAGACGCCCCAGCGGAAATGGGCCCATCTCTCCTGGAAGGGACAACCACCTGGATTTTCTCAAGTTGCGGCAGGTGCTCTCGACCTTTGACGGGGACCTCAGGGAACCGCTCTGGTGGCCTGAGGAAATGCCAGTCCCCATGCGAGTTGCACGGTGGCCTCTCAGGATTCCTCTCCCGTCGATGCCGGGGCCTAAGACCTTGTTGGAGTCGGTGCCAGAACCAGAGGATTCCGCTCCAGTGCTGACATGGATCTTGGGGTACTTCTGGAGTCTCCCCAGGGGAGTCAGTCCTCGTCTCGAGTGGGGCATGCACGTGTGCTTTCCTCCCGAGCTGTAGCAGCAGTGTCACGCTTCCCTTCGCCTGGATCAAGGGATCTGTAGCTTTCCCTCGAGGCTTTCCCACGAGACTTTCCCACGAGGCTTTCCCACAGGGCTGTCCCACGTGCCACCGTGGTGAAAGTCGACCCTGGGCTTGAAAGTCGAGGCCAGTGCAGGGAAAAGAGGTTTCCCTGGAATGGACTGAGACATCTGGGGGACTCTGAGAATGGTGTCACGACCCAGGACTTCCTCTCGCCTTTCCTGTGGAGGGCACCTCCTCTTGAGATGCAACGGGAACACCGGAAATTCTTTCCCCACCACGCAGGGAAAGGATCCCTCCTCTCTAGCTAGGAGGCGGAAACGGGGCTCCTCTGGATGTGGGCGGGACTCTCGTACCTCCTCTCGAGTGTCGACGGGTATGTCGGGGAACTTCTTGAGTTGCAGCAAGGGTGTGAAGGACCCTTTGGCGGTTCTAGAGGTTAGGTGTGATTAGCCCCGAGATGCCTCAATGGAAATGGGCCTCATCTCGCCTGGAGGGGAGAAACTCCTGGATATTCTCGAGTTGCGGTAGGTGCTCTCGACTTACGATGGAGACCTCAGGGACCCGCTCTGGTGGCCTCAGGAAATTCCAGTCCCCATGCGAGTTGCTCGGGGACCTCTCCGGATTCCTCTCCCGTCGATGCCGGGGCCTCAGACCATACGTAGAGTCGGTGCCGTAACCTGAGGATTCCTCTCCAGTGCTGACATGGATCTTGGTGTACTGCTGGAGTCTCCCCATAGGAGTCAGTCCTAGTCTCGGTTGAGGGCATGCACGTGCGCTTTCATCCCCAGCTGTAGCAGCAGTGTCGCGCTTCCCTTCGCGTGGATCAAGGTATCTGAGGCTTTACCTCGAGGCTTTCCCACGAGGCTTTCCGACGAGGCTTTGCCACAGGGCTGTCCCACGTGCCACAGTGGTGTGAGTCGATCCTCGGCTTGAAAGCCGAGTCAGTGCAGGGAAACAGGTTTCCCTGGAATGGACTGAGACATCTGGGGGACTCGGAGAATGGTGGCATGTCCCTGGAGTTCCTCTCGCCTTTCCTGTGGAGAACGCCTCCTCTTGAGATGCGTCGGAAACGCGGGAATTCTTTCCCGACCTCGCAGGGAAAGGATCCCTCCTCTCGAGCTATGAGGCGGAAACGGGGCTCCTCTGGATGCGGGCGGAACTATCGTGCTTCCACTTGAGTGGAGACGGGTATGTCGGGGAACTTCTTGATTTGCTGTAAGGGTGTGAAGGACCCTTTGGAAGTTCCAGAGTTTAAGTGTGCTTAGCCTTGAGATGTGTCAGCGGAAATAGGCTTCATTTTGCCTGGAGGGGAGGAAGCGCACGTGCATGCCCCCACTCGAGACGAGGACTGACTCCCCTGGGGAGACTCCAGAGGTCCCCCAGAATCCATGTCAGCACTGGAGAGGCATCCTCAGGTTCCGGCACCAACTCCACACAAGATCTTAGGCCCTGGCATCGATGGGAGAGGAATCCCGAGAGGCCCCCGAGCAACACGCATGGGGACTGGCCTTTCCTGAGGCCACCAGAGTGGGTCCCTGAGGTCCCCGTCGTAAGTCGAGAGCACCTGCTGCAACTCGAGAAAATCCAGGAGGTTCTCCCCTCCAGGCGAGATGAGGCCCATTTCCGCTGAGGCGTCTCGAGGCTAATCACACCTAACCTCTGGAACATCCAAAGGATCCTTCATACCCTAGCTGCAACTTAAGAAGTTCCCGACATACCCGTCTCCACTCGAGAGGAAGCACGAGAGACACGCCCACATCCAGAGGAGCCCCGTTTCCGCCTCCTAGCTCGAGTGGAGGGATTCTTTCCCTGAGTGGTCGGGAAAGAATTCCCGGCGTTCCCGTCGCATCTCAAGAGGAGGCGCTCTCCACAGGAAAGGCGAGAGGAACTCCAGGGTCGTGTCCACCAATCCCAGAGTCTCCCAGATGTCTCAGTCCATTCCAGGGAAACCTGTTTTCCCTGCCACTGCCTCGACTTTCAAGCCAAGGATCCACTCACACCACGGTGGCACGTGGGACAGCCCTGTGGGGAAAGCCTCCTGGGAAAGCCTCATGGGAAAGCCTCGAGGGAAGCCACAGATCCCTTGATCCACGCGAAGGGAAGAGTGACACTGCTGCTACAGCTCGGGAGGAAAGCGCACGTGCATGCCCCTACTGATGAGAGGACTGACTCCCCTGGGAAGACTCCAGAGTACCCCAAGATCCATGTCAAGCACTGGTAGAGGAATCCTCAATCTCTCTTCT
>NW_017191495.1:0-10754 GCF_001704415.2 Capra hircus
TCAAAGCAACCTCCAAACAGCTGTTCTCTCATATTTCCTCTGCAGGAGGGAGCTAGTGAGCCCAGGTCTGTCTGTGGAACGTTCTTGGATCCTGCGGGGAAATCATCCTGGGAGCCCACCTGGATACCAGTCGTAGGGGCTAAAATTCGCATTTTCCTTCCTTGGAGCCCTAACGCAGTACAGCCTAGCAACTGCTTGAAAATCCATCCTGTTGCTGTTTTCTTCCCTCTGACAGAGCGAGCTTTGCTCCCCATTTTGGGATTTCAGAAGCAAGGTGGTGGCCTGCAACTCCTTGCCTGGGGTCCATTGGAGGTGCAAGGTGCCCTCGACCAGGTGACCCCAGCATGACACCTCCCCCCTCAGACACACTCCCCAGCAGTCCCCATGGGCAGGACTGCTCTCAACTAGGAATGTGTTTGCAAGGCCAGGAAACTGCAGGGAGACACAAGGCCCTGATTCTGGAATTGAGTCTGTTGGAACAGGCCTGCAGGTCTTCTGTCTAACAAGCCAAACACTTGCTGCAAGATACAGGCCTGAAAACACACTCTTGGGCTGCCTTTCCTTCCTCCAAGGAAGAGAGTTTTCTCAGCCTCCTGTGGGCTGAGAGTCACACAGGGCTGAAAAGCACTTGCTGGGAGATTCTTTTTCATTGGCCATGGCCCCTGAGGCCCTGTGCTCAGGGAGGGCTCCCTCCCTCCCAGGGAAAGTCAAAGGAAGCTCCAAACGGCTGTTCAATCATGTTTCTGAGAGAGTCATTGCCAAGGCAGGTTTCTAAGAAGTTCAAGGGTCCCCAAGGAGAGAGGGGTCTAGAATTCTCAAGGAGGAAGAAAGGACAAACTGTTTTCCCTCTACATTCCTTAGGATTATATAACAATCATGCATCCTTCTTGAGGACGGTCTCTGGAAAAAACCTTCTGGCTAATCCTGTTATCTTAAAATGTAAATTATGGGAGTAGGTCTAGTGAGTCTTTACAACCTCCAGACATTCTTTTGTTCGTCATAACTTATTGGAGAGTATATAACTCCATTACTAACACTAGCAAGGGGGTACGTTTTCTGCCCCTTGTGATGTCTCTGTCAGAAGCTTTCTCTATCTCCTTTATACTTTAATAAAACTCTATTGCACAAAAGCTCTGAGCAATCAAGCCTCGTCTTGGGCCCTGGATTGAATTCTTCTCCTCCATAAGCCAAGAATCCCAGCATCTTTTCGTGGTTCAGCAACAATATTTCATTTCCTCTGCAGGAGAGAGCTAGTGAGCTTAGGTCTGTCTGGAACATTCTTGGATCCTGTGGGGAAAATATCCTGTGCACACATCTGGATACTGGGCCTAGAGGCCAAAATTTGCATTTCTTTCCCGGGGAGCCCTAACGTGGTGTGACTTAGCAACTGCTTGAAAATCCATCCCATTGCTGTTTTCCTCCTTCTGACAGAGCTGGCTTTGTTCCCTGCTTTGGGATATCTCAACCGAAGGGCCGGTCCATAGCTACTCGCCTGGGGCCCATTGGATGTGCAAGGTGCCCTCGACTAGGTGACCCTAGCATGGCACTCAGCCCGCTCAAACACACTCCCGAGGCTTCTTTCTCATGGGAAGCACTGCTCCAACCTAGGAATGTGTCTGCAATGCTTGGAAAGTGCAGTGAGACACACAGCCCTGACTCTGCAATTGAGGCCCTCAGAGCAAGCCTGCAGCTCTGATGTCTGAGAAGCAAAACACTTGCTGCAAAGAGAGGCCTGAAAACACACTCTCTGTGGATGACTTTCCTTCCTCTAAGGAAGATAGTTTTCCCAGTCTCCTGCTTCCTGAATGTCACACAGCTGGAATGCGCTTGCTTGGAGGTCGTGATTCAGTGGCAATGACCCCTGAGGCCCTTTGCCCAGGGAGGGCTCCCACACTCACAGGCAAATCAAAGCAACTTCCAAGTGAGTCAGCTCTTCACATCAAGTGGCCAAAGTATTGGAGTTTCAGGTTCAGTATTAGTCCTTCCAATGTATATTCAGACCTGATTTCCTTTAGGATGGAGTGGTTGCGTCTCCTTGTAGTCTAAGCGACCTACAAGCATCTTTCCAACACCACAGTTCAAAAGCATCTAATTTTCAGCTGTCACTTTCTTTATAGTACATCTTTCATATCCATCCATGACATATGGAAAAACCATAGCCTTGACTGGATGGATCTTT
The DNA here is from genome assembly GCF_001704415.2 of Capra hircus. Classification (NCBI taxonomy): domain Eukaryota; kingdom Metazoa; phylum Chordata; class Mammalia; order Artiodactyla; family Bovidae; genus Capra; species Capra hircus. The sequence continues at coordinate 2,180 of NW_017191495.1, forward strand.
GTTGGCAAAGCAACGTCTCGGCTTTTTAATATGCTGTCTAGTTTGGTCATCACTTTTCTTCCAAGTCATAAATATGTTTTAAGTTCATGGAGGCAGCCATCACCTGCAGTGATTTCCAAGCCCCCAAAATAGTCTGCTGCTGTTTCCAATGTGTTCCCATCTATTTGCCATGAAGTGATGAGACTGGATGCAATGATTTTAGTTTTCTGAATGCTGAGCTTTAAGCTAACTTTTTCACTCTCCTCTTTCACTTTCATCAGGAGACTCTTTAGTTCTTCTTCACTTTCTGCCATAAGGGTGGTGTCATCTGCATATCTGAGATTCTTGATATTTCTCCCAGCAATCTGGATTCCAGCGTGTGCTTCCTCCAGCCCAGTGTTTCTCATGATGTACTCTGCATATAAGTTAAATAAGCAGGGTGACAATACACTGCCTTGACATATTCCTTTTCCTATTTAGAACCAGTCTGTTGTTCCATGTCCAGTTCGAACTGTTTCTTCCTGACCTGCATACAGGTTTCTCAAGAGACAGGTCAGGTGGTCTGGTATTCCCATCTCTTTCAGAATTTTTCCCAGTTTATTGTGATCCACACAGTCAAAGGCTTTGGCATAGTCAATAAAGCAGAAATAGATGTCTTTTTTTCTGGAACTCTCTTGCTTTTTCAATGATCCAGTGGATGTTGGCAGTTTGATCTCTGGTTTCTCTGCATGTTTTAAATCCCTCTTGAACATTTGGAAGTTCACAGTTCATGTGAACTTGGAGAATTTTGAGCATTACTTTACTAGTGTGTGAGATGAGTGCAATTGTGCAGCAGCTTGAATATTCTTTGTCATTGCCTTTCTTTGGGATTGGAATGAAAACTGACCTAATGACTAGATGTTTTCAATTGCATATGCTGAAAGAACTGGCTGTGCAGTTTTGAAGAAAAAAAAATCATTTTAACCCATTTTCTCTGAAGTGCAAGGCATATCATGGCCATCCCTGAATCATAAAGTCACCTTTTCTTTATGTAGTCATAGTTTCATGCCTAAATTATAGGCCAACTCATGCTCAAATTGACTCTGATGTCAGGGGCAGATCAACTAATAAAAAGCTTGGATTGTCCCTCTGGAGGAAAGTGAGATCTTTGTCCCACGAGAAGAATCTGAAGGGTTAAGGGAACTTGCAAGAGTGGGGAAAGCTTAGTCCATCCTACATGTACCAAAATCTTAAATAAGGCTTATTTGCTTTACCGAAGTAAACAAACAGATGATGAAAACAATTATAAATCAATGAAAGGTAAAGAAACTCATAGTCTGTTATCAAAAATTGCATTCTAAGAAAACTTTGTTCTCTTAACCTAGAGAGGAGACTAAATTCCATCTGGTACCAGCTTACCAGAAGACAAACAAACAAACAAACAAATTATCGGTAAGCTTAAAAAATGTATATTCCATATATCTTGAAGTAGCAGTATTTCTGTAAAGGCATCAGTGTGAAATCATAGAAGACATGGTTAAAACCTGATTAAATAGAAATTGACAATGTAATCTGGTCACTGCTGCGACTTGAAATGCTTTAATATGATAACTGGAATTATAACTGACAGCATTTGACCAGGACATATCAGATTTTCACGGATGTCAGATAATTTCTAGGATATCTATATTAGGAACTGAAGGAATCTTTGAACCTAGGAAAGAAAACAACAGTCTCAAAGGCCCTTGCTGAATATCTATCAGCAAGGAATGTCTTTGCAAGGATCGCAAAATGAAGGGAAAATACACCGACCTGCCTCTGCAACTTCGGTCCTCTGAGCAGATCTGGAGGTCTCCCTTTGTATAAGCTAACCTGTTCCTTCCAAATAGAGGTTTGCAACACAAAACAAGTGGCCGCCTATTCTTCCTCGAAGGAGGATCTCTTTCCCCACATCCTGCGAACTCCCTTTCCCAGCCTCCAGGAAAAGCGCGTCTTGCAGTTCCTTTCAGAAAATCCTATGGACGGAGAAGCCTGGTAGGCTGCAGTCCGTGGGGTCGCTGAGGGTCGGACACGACTGAGCGACTGCACTTTCATTTTCACTTTCATGCATTGGAGAAGGCAATGGCAACCCACTTACTGTTCTTGCCTGGAGAATCCCAGGGACGGGGGAGCCTAGTGGGCTACCGTCTATGGCGTCGCACAGAGTCGAACACGACTGAAGCAACTTAGCAGCAGCAGCAGCAGCAGTTCCTTTCTTAGGGGCAGTTATCCCTGAGATTGGGACCTGGAAAGGCAGAGCCACCTCCACACACACGTCTTTTCTGTCCCCTTTCCTCTGGAGGAGAGCTCTAGTGAGCCTAGGTCTGTCAGGAAAATTCTTGGCTTTGACGGGATCCACCCGGTGTGTGAACCTGCATACCCGACCTAGGGGCCACAGGGCACCTGTTTTGCTCGAGTGGGTCCTGGAGGGGTGCAGCATAGCAAGAGCTTAAAAATCCATCCAATTTGTCTTTTTTTTTAACCTCGGAGAGAACGAGTTTGCTCCACCTCCACCCTTTGGCAGTGTGGAGGGAAGAGGGCACCACCCTCTCCCAAAGGGGACATAGGGCCTACCAGGAGAGAAAGGCCCCTTGAGGAGCTGAGCCCAGGTAGGCAGCCAGTGATGTCAAGCACACTCCCGCTGCTTGCTTCTTCATGGGCACTCCCACGATCTGCTAGGAATGTCTTTGCAAGGATCTCAAAGGGAAGGGGAGATACATGGCCCTGTCTCTGGAACTTCAGTCCTCTGAGCAGATCTGGAGGTCTTGAGTTGTATAAGCAAACCTGTTCCTTCCAAATAGAGGCTTGCAAACACACCCCGGTGGTTGCCTCTTCTTCCCCGAAGAAGTCTTTCTTTCCCCACATGCTGCGAACTCCCTGTCCCAACCTCCAAGAATAGCGCTTCTTGCCATTCCTTTCTTAGAGGCAGTTATCCCTGAGCTTGGGGCCGTAGGGAGTAGCCCCACACTCACAGGGAAAGGCAAAGACTCCTCCATACATCTCCTCTATCCCCTTTGCTCTGGAGGAGAGCTCTAGTGAGCCTAGGTCTTTCAGGAAAATTCTTGGCTTGGACAGGATCTCACCCTGTTTGTGAACCTGCATACCCAACCAGGGGCCACAGAGCACCTGTTTCAGTAAAGTGGGCCCTGAAAGGGTGCAGCCTAGCAAGAGCTTGAAAATCCATTCAATTGCTGTTTTTGTACCTCTGACAGAGCGAGCTTGGCTCCACCCTTTGGCAGTGAGGAGAAAAGAGGCATGACACCCTCCCCAAGGGGACATGGGGCCTATTCGAGAGGAAAGGCCCCTTGTGGAGATGAGGCCAGGAAGGCACACAGTCGTGTCAAACACACTCCCACTGCTTGCTTCTTCAGGGGCACTCCCGCTATCAGCTAGGAATGTCTTTGCAATGATCACAAAGGGAAGGGGAGATACAGGGCCCTGCTTCTGGACCTCCGGTGCTCTGAGCAAATCTCGAGGTCTCCGTTGTTGGTCAAGGTCAAGGTCAAGTTCAAGTTCAAGGTCAAGTTCAAGTCTCAAGTCAAAGTCAAGTTCAAGGTCAAGGTCAAGTCAAAGTTCAAGTTCAAGTCAAGTTCAAGGTCAAGGTTCAAGTTGAAGTTCAAGTCAAGTCAAGTTCAAGTTGAAGTTCAAGTCAAGTCAAGTCAAGGTCAAGTCAAGTTCAAGTCAAGTTCAAGTTCAAAGTCAAGTTCAAGTTCAAGGTCAAGGTCAAAAGTTCAAGTTCAAGTCAAGTCAAGTTCAAGTTCAAGGTCAAGGTCAAGGTTTCAAGTTCAAAGTCAAGGTCAAGGTCAAGTTCAAGGTCAAGTTCAACTTCAAGGGCAGGGCAAGGCCAAGCCAAGACCAAGGCAAGGGCAAGGGCAAGGGCAAGGCCCAGGCCAAGGCAAAGGCCAAGGCCACCAAAGCGAAGCCCAAACCCCGTAACGCCTGACAAAAGGCAGAAGCCACTAGGCCCCTGTGCAGAGGAAGCCACTGAAGGCAGCAAGGCCACAGAGCTCCCCGACTCCCATTCCCACAGGAAGATGTGAGGATAAAGGGCCTCATCCCAGCACAGCACCGCTCCCACCACCCCGCAACCCCGGCCCCCGCCCCCCGCAGCACGCCCCCTGAAACAACACTGTCTTCCCAGAAAAGAGAACGGAGAAGCCATGTGTGTGCCAAAGGAGCAAGATGAACGAACGATGCCACGCCCTCCGAATTTGGGCACACCTGACGCCTCGGAACCCCGGGCCTGGCCGATGGGTCCCAGCCGTTCTCGGGTGGGAGGGGGGTCAACACATTGGCCGAGAGCCCTTGCCCAGGCCACCCGCAAATCCCCTGAGATGTGATCCGACCACAGGGACCGAGGGCAAACGTACCGCTTGAGGTGCTGGAGGAGCCGAACCAAGCCATGGTGGGAGAGGCACACGGGCACGCTGCAGACTGCTGGCCGAGTGGGCGGGGACCCAGCAGCTTAGGACTCTGGAGAACGGGAGGCGTCTCCGCCACCATTGACGTCAATAGGGTTTGGGTGGGTAGATGGTGGGGTCGCCCCTGGCCTCTTTCCAAGCAGAGACCCTGGACGGAGTCCCGTGGAGCGAGTGGGCTTTTCCCGGGCACGGCTGAGCCCTGGACCGCCAAGATCCCCGTTGGGGTGGGCGGGCAGTTCGCGCGCTTTGGTTTGTGGCCCTCCCTCGCAGCGGGGGGTGGGATCAACCCCGGGTGGATCAATCAGGGGCCCTCAGCAGTGCCAAGGGAGCTCACCGCCCAGGAAACGCCCCAAGGTCCCTTTGAATTGGCCACCAACGCCCCCTTTCCCAGCCTGCCTTGCTCTGGGATTTCCCGCCTTTTCACATTCCACAGGTCCCTGGGCCTCGACTGTCCCCCGCTGGCTCCTCCGAGGCATTCCGGGACACCAGACGCTCTCTCCAGCGCTTCCACCTAGATGCCTCGCTGTCCTCGCCTCCGTTTCCCCATGCCCCCTCCCCAACTCCTCCATGGGCTCTTGGCATCCTTTCCCTACAGCAGTCCCAGAGTGCCACCGCCGAGGGCTTTGAGTTGCCTGGAGCCCAAGGCTCCGGCCAGAGACCTGAGGGGCCAGCGTCTGGACTGGCAGCTAATGCCATTTGGGGCTTTTCTCACGTGGAGCCTGAGGCCCGCACCTCCGCGGGCAAACCCCCAGCGCGAGTGCCCTGGAGACACCCGCCCAAGGGGACAGTGTATCCCCTACTGTGGGGAAGGAGGTTCCTGTTTTCCCTGCACTGGTTCGACTTTCACGCCGAGGATCGACTCACACCATGGTGGCAAGTGGAATAGCCCTGTGGGAAAGCCTCATGGGAAAGACTCCAGGGAAAGCCACAGATTCCTTGATCCACGAGAAGGGAAGCGTGACACTGCTGCTACCGCTCGGAGGAAAGCGCACGTGCATGACCCCACTCGAGCCGAGGACTGACGCAAGCTTGGGAGACTCCAGAAGTACGCCAAGATCCATGTCAGCACTGGAGAGGAATCCTCAGGTTCCGGTCCCGACTCCACACAAGGTCTTAGGCCCCGGCATCGACGGGAGAGGAATCCTGAGAGGCCCCCTAGTACCTCGCATGGGGACTGGCCTTTCCTGAGGTCACCAGAGCGGGTCCCTGAGGTCTCCGTCGTAACTCGAGAGCACCTGCCGCAACTCGAGAAAATCCAGGAGGTTCTCCCCTGCAGGCGAGATGAGGCCCGTTTCCACTGAGGTGTCTCGAGGCTAATCACACGTGAACTCTGGAACTTCTAAAGAGTCTTTCACAGTCATGCTGCAACTCAAGAAGTTCCCCGACATACCCGTCTCCACTCAAGAGGAAGCACGAGGGTCCCGGCCACATCCAGAGGAGCTCCGTTTCCGGCTCGTAGCTCGAGATGAGGGATCCTTTCCCTACTTGGTCGGGAAAGAATTCCCGGCATTCCCATCGCATCTCAAGAGGAGGCGCTCTCCAAAGGAAAGGGGAGAGGAACTGCAGGGTCGTGCCACCATTCCAAGACTCCCCCAGATGTCTCAGTCCATTCCATAGGAACCTGTTTTCCCTGCACTGCCTCGGCTTTCACGCCGAGGATCGACTCACACCACCGAGACACGTGGGACAGCCCTGTGGAGAGCCTCGTGGGAAAGACTCGAGGGAAAGTCACAGATCCCTTGGTCCACGCAAGCAGAAGCGTGACACTGCTGCTACAGCATGGGAGGAAAGGGCACGCTCATGCCCCCACTCGAGACGAGGCCTGAATCCCCTGGGGAGACTCCAGAGGTAGCCCAAGATCCATGTCAGCACTGGAAAGGAATCCTCAGGTTCCGGTACCGACTGCACACAAGGTCTTAGGCCCCGACATCGACAGGAGAGGAATCCCGAGAAGACCCCGAGCAACTCGCATGGGGACTGGCCTTTCCTCAGGCCACCAAAGCGGGTCCTTGAGGTCCAGGTCGTAAGTCGAGAGCACCTGCCGCAACTCGAGAATATCCAGGAGGTTCTCCCCTCCAGGTGAGCTGAGGCCCATTTCCGCTAAGGCGTCACGAGGCTAATCACACCTAAACTTTCGAACTTCCAAAGAGTCCTTCACACCCTTGCTTCAACTCAAGAAGTTCCCCGACATACCCGTCTCCACTTGAGAGGAAGCACAAGAATCCCGCCCATATCCAGTGGAGCCCCTTTTCTGCCTCATAGCTCGAGAGGAGGGATCCTTTCAGTGCATGGTCGGGAAAGAATTCCTTGCATTCCCATCGCATCTCAAGAGGAGGCGCTCTCCACAGGAAAGGCGAGAGGAACTCCAGGGTCATGCCACCATTCCCAGAGTCCCCCATATGTCTCAGTCCATTCCAGGGAAACCTGTTTTCCTGGCACTGCCTCCACTTTCAAGCCGAGGATCGACTCACACCACGGTTGCACGAGGGAAAGCCCTGTGGGAAAGCCTCGTGGAAAGCCTCGTGGGAAACGCTCGAGGGAAAGCCACTGATCCCTTGATCCACACGAAGGGAAGCGTGACACTGCTGCTACAGCTCTGGAGGAAAGCACACGTGCAAGCCCCCCCTCGAGACGAGGACTGACTCCCCTGGGGAGACTCCAGAAGTACCCCAAGATCCATGTCAGCACTGGAGAGGAATCCTCAGGTTCCGGCACCGACACGACACAAGGTCTTAGGGCCTGGCATCGATGGGAGAGGAATTCCGAAAGGCCTCTGAGCAACTCGCATGGGTACTGGCCTTTCCTGAGGCCACCAGAGCGGGTCCCTGAGGTCCCCGTCCTAAGTCGAGAGCACCTGCCGCAACTCGAGAAAATCCAGGAGGTTCTCCCCTCCAGGCGAGATGAGGCCCTTTTCCGCTGAGATGTCTCGAGTCTAATCACACCTAAACTCTGGAACTTCGAAAGGGTCCTTCACACCTTTGCTTCAACTCAAGAAGTTCCCCGACATACCCGTCTCCACTCGAGAGGAAGCACGAGAGTCCAGCTCACATTCAGATGAGCCGTGTTTCCGCCTCCTAGCTCGAGAGGAGGGATCCTTTCCCTGCGTGTCCGGAAAGAATTCCCGGCGTTCCCGTCGCATCTCAAGAGGAGGGGCTCTAAACAGTAAAGGTGAGAGGAACTCCAGGTTGTGCCACCATTCCCTGAAAGCCCCGGATGTCTCAGTCCATTCCAGGGAAACCTGTTTACCCTGCACTGCCTCGACTTTCAAGCCGAGGATAGAGTCACACCACGGTGGCACGTGGGAGAGCCCTGTGGGAAAGCCTCGAGGGAAAGCCTCGTGGGAAAGCCTCGAGGGAAAGCCACAGTTCCCTTGATCCACGCGAAGGGAACCGTGACAATGCTGCTGCAGCTCGGGAGGAAAGCGCACGTGCATGCCCCCACTCGAGACGAGGACTGACTCCCTGGGGAGACTCCAGAAGTACCCCAAGATCCATGTCAGCACTGGAGAGGAATCCTCAGGTTTCGGCACCGACTCCACAGAAGGTTTAGGCCCGGCATCGTCGGGAGAGGAAACCCGAGGGCCACCGAGCAACTCGCATGGGGACTGGCCTTTCCTGAGGCCACCAGAGCGGGTCCCTGAGGTCCCCTTCGTAAGTCGAGAGCACCTGCCGCAACTCGAGAAAATCCAGGAGGCTTTCCCCCAGGGGAGATGAGGCCCATTTCCGCTGAGGCGTCTCGAGGCTAATCACACCTAACCTCTGGAACTTACAAAGGGTCCTTCACACCCTTTCTGCAACTCAAGAAGTTCCCCGACATACCCGTCTCCACTCGAGAGGAAGCACGAGAGTCCCTCCCACATCCAGAGGAGCCCCGTTTCCGCCTCCTAGCTCGAGAGGAGGGATTATTTCCCTGCGTGGTCGGGAAAGAAATCCCGGCATTCACATCGCATCTCAAGAGGAGGCGATCTACACAGTAAAGGCGAGAGGAACTCCAGGGTCGTGCCACCATTCCCAGCGTTCCCCAGATGTCTCAGTCCATTCCAGGGAAACCTGTTTTCCCTGCACTGCCTCGACTTTCACGCCGAGGATCGACTCACACCACGGTGGAACGTGGGACAGACCTCAGACCTGTGGGAAACCCTCTTGGTAAAGCGTCGT
>NW_017191496.1:0-10754 GCF_001704415.2 Capra hircus
GCATCTCAAGAGGAGGCGCTCTCCACAGGAACACGAGGGGGATCTCCAGGGTCGTGACACCATTCCCCTGAGTGCCACAGATTTCTCAGTCTATTCCAGGGAAACCTATTTTCCCTGCATTGCCTCGACTTTCAAGCCGAGTATCCACTCACACCACGGTGGCACGTGGGACAGCCCTGTGGGAAAGCCTCGTGGGAAAGCCTCGAGGAAAAGCCACAGATCCCTAGATCCACGCAAAGGGAAGTGTGACAATGCTGCTACAGCTCGGGAGGAAAGCGCACGTGCATGCCCCCACTCGAGACGAGGACTGACTCCCCTGGGGAGACTCCAGAAGTACCCAAAGACCATGTCAGCACTGGAGAGGAATCCTTAGGTTCCGGCACGGACTCCACACAAGATCTTAGGCCGAGGCATCGATGGGAGAGGAATTCCGAGAGGCCCCAAGCAACTCGCATGGGGACTGGCCTTTCCTGAGGCCACCAGAGCGGGTCCCTGAGGTCCTCATCCTAAGTCGAGAGCACCTGCCGCAACTCGAGAAAATCCAGGAGGTTCTCCCCTCCAGGCGAGATGAGGCCCATTTCCGCAGAAGCGTCTCGAGGCAAATCACACCTAACCTCTGGAACTTCCAAAGGGTCCTTCAAACCCTTGCTGCAACTCAAGAAGTTCCCCACATACACGTCTCCACTCGAGAGGAAGCACGAGAGTCCCGCCCACATCCAGAGGAGCCCCGTTTCGCCTCCTAGCTCGAGAGGATGGATCCTTTCCCTGCGTGGTCGGGAAAGAATTCCCGGCGTTTCCGTCGCAACTCAAGAGGAGGCGCTCTCCACAGGAAAGGCGAGAGGAACTCCAGGGTCGTGCCACCATTCCCAGAGTCCCCCAGATGTCTCAGTCCATTCCAGGGAAACCTGTTTTCCCTGCACTGCCTCGACTTTCAAGACGAGGATGGACTCACACCACGGTGGCACGTGGGACAGCCCTGTGGGAAAGCCTCGTGGGAAAGCCTCGTGGGAAAGCCTCGAGGGAAAGCCACAGATCCCTTGATCCACGCGAAGGGAATCGTGACTCTGCTCCTACAGCTCGAGAGGAAACCGCACGTTCATGCCCCCACTCGAGACGAGGACTGACTCCCCTGGGGAGACTCCAGAAGTACCCCAAGATCCATGTCAGCACTGGAGAGGAATCCTCAGGTTCCGGCACCTGCTGGGAGCCAGTGTGAGGAATCCTGCCCATGACAAGGTCATGAGGAAGGAAGCTGACATATGCAAGGCGTGCTCAGACTTCAGGGACCCCTCTGCAAATTCCTAAGCACGTACCCCAACTAAAATCTGCCGGCTTTTGTGCTCTGTTTTTCCACTCTTCTGACATTTTCTGGAAAAAATTCAATTCAGGGCTTTAGTCTTCTGCATTTGAAAGAGTGTTTCAATCCAAAAAACCCCTCCGATGGCTTTCTAGCCTGCCTGCAGGACTCGTACAGCTGCGCATGTGATTGTTTGAGGCCTCCTGACCCACAGGAGGCACAGGAAGCTTAAAACATCCTAGGAATGTAGGAGCTTCCGAGGAGTCAAAATCTTTAGAATAGGACTGATTAATGGTTTCATTTTTTGGGTCAATGCTTGCTGCCAAATTTTCATATCCTTTATTTTTAGATATAGTTGGTATATAGAAAAACAAGTAGTAGACCTGGTATTAGCAACATTAGATCTTTGAGTTAAGTACCTTCTTTGTTATATCCCACTCCACCCCTTTGTTCTATAGAGATGTAACTTTAATGCTTTAAGGAGATGCAGATTAAAAAAAAAAAACACTTCAGGGGAAACAAAATTAACATTCATTAAGGAAGAGAGCCAAAAAGTGTTAACAAGCCTCTTGGCCAAAAGATAATGTAAATCACCTGAGACCTTTTGTATACAAACTGATATACGGAAAGAATCTGGGTTGTGAACGCTACATAATTTTGTGTTACCCATTGATCTCCGTGTTTTATCAAAAGTATAAAAGGCCTTCTGAACAATAAAGGATGGGGGCCAGTTTCTCGAACTAGTGCTCTGCGGCACTGGTTTCTTGGGATTCTGGCCTCCCCCATGTCTCTGTCTCTCTCTCTTCTTCTCTCCCCTTCCCTCTCTCTGCTGTTTACTTTAACTTCAGGCTGAATCTCCATCTGGGGCGGCAGGAGGCTCGCCAGGTCTACTTACTTGCCCCGCGGCTGTTAAGACCCGCACGAAAGGGAGCTTAAGGTGAGGCACCTTAGATATTCAAGCGGGCGCCGGTGGCCCAACGTAGATGGTGCAAATTCCTTGTCTGGAATTTTATTGGCCTTCCGCGTAAACCAAGCTATTCAGCCCTCTTCCTCCACTTAATCTTCTTACTACACTATAGTTTCTTAATCTAATCTTACATTAATAAACAAACAAGTCTTTCCACACCAACGCCGTCCACCCTTCGAATTCCCTGATCCACCGGGCTGGACCCCGGCAAGTGGTGCCCGGAACAGGCTATTCGAAGGTAGGTTCCTCGGAGCAAAAGCTCCCCCGGAGCACTCTCTGTTGCTCCCCCCGGACACTCTCTGTTGCTCCCCCGGAGTGACTAATCACTCCCCCCGGAGTACTTTCGGGTACTCCCCAGTGTTGAGTGTTCGGACGGCTAGGACCCCACTCAGGGTGCCGCGGACCCCCCTGTAGGATAGACAGGGTGAGGACGAGTGGGAAGTGTTCAAGGTTTAAGAGAAACCTGGTGCTCTAGAGGTTGAAAAGAAACCTGCTATCTTAGGGTTTAAAACAAAACCCCCTTGGCTAAGGTAAAACCTTTTTGTCAAGGCAGACTTTTCTATAACTCTTAATTTTCTGACACGGGTAACAATGACTCAAAACAATGACACCTCTTAATACAAGTAATTTTGTAACTGTTAAACAAAAAGACAAATTAAAGATTAAAAGGCTCGTGTTACGAGACCAATGTCCTTGGTTTCCAGAAAAGAGATTTAGATACTTGATAAAGGTAATAAAACAGCTAAAACTAATTATACTTTGCATGGGCCTGTAAATGCTTTTGGCTCTGTAAAATATTATTACAAATGTTCTGGACCCCGTCATGAGGCTGTTAGTTAGATAGCCTATGGGAGAGACTATAGCAGTGGATCGTAGTGGGTCTCCACCTATTACGCAGATCATATTTTCTGCCATTGGCAAACAAAAGTAGAGAGACTGTACTCTTCCTCCCGAGGAAGGAGGGTGCTTATAGGACGCAGGCGCGAGGCCCTGGAGAGCCCCTCCCCCTCTACACAAACCAAACCTTTAAAAGAGTTGTCTTATTTAAGCGCGACCACTGCAACCTTGCTTGCGCCTCCCCAGGGCTTAAGAACTCCCCACTTTATATCCAAAGCTCCCAGAACATTGCTTAAGTTTGAAAACGATAGTGACAATATTTTTGAGCAAAAGAGCTTTTAAAACAGAGCTTGTTCCTTGCATAAAATCCCCTCAGGAGGGCCTCACCCAACAAAAAAAAGAAAAAGGAAGAAAAACAGGAAAAAAAAAAGAAAAATATTCGTAATAAAAAGGACTTAACAAATGCAAAATGTTTCTCTTGAGGCCAAATAGAACATTTTTTGCCAAAATGTCTTGCTAAACAGAGATAACAAGCCGTACCAAACAACCCCAGGTAGCTCAGGCCTGGACCTCAGTTCCACCACCTTAATAATAATAGCTCCTGACTCAGATTCCAGTGGCTAGTCCCTGCCTGAGGACATTGTAAGACTTGTGCTGGGGCATAGCTTGCTTTCTTTTCAAAAAATTTCGGTAGTGTCTTGTGTAGTAAATTCTGATTATACTAAAAAAATTGAAGTTTTGATATTGCCACCTGCTAAAACTGTGCAATTAAAATTAAAAAATAGCACAGCTTTTGCTTTTACCTTATTACCAGACAGAAAACCAGACAAAAAAAGCCCAGAGGATCTAGATCTAGCTTTTTGGGTGCAAAAAATTGCAGCTTCTAGGCCTTTAAAAGATTTTTTAAAGATATAAAATGTCATGGCTGTTAGACAATAGACAAGACGTTTCTTACATTGCTGAGAGACTAGCGCAGCTCCTGGACAACATATACTACTGAAAAGGAGTTGGTGGATTAGAAAAGGTGGTATGCAGGATAAAATGCTATAGAGTAAGAGGTGAGAGAGAGTTTAAAACCTTGGTGAATAGTGAGCTCCCCGTTGCTGGAAGTATTCAAGCAAAGATTAAATGGTTACTTGTCATCTAAAAGGCTATAGACCAGATTTGGGTTATAAAAAGATCATTAAAAAAGCTTTCTTGCTTCTTATATTTGGGTCTGCCAAAAGTTTTAAAACTGATAATGTCTTTTAAAGCTGCTGAGAGATTGTTTACTAACTTTAAATGATTTCCAAAATTATTAGGTGATATAATTGGATATGCCCACATTTAAAACTGACTTTGTAGATTTAAAGCCTTTTGTTTGATTGCTGAAAAATAACAATCCTAATCCCAGTTCTAAGAAAAAGTTGACTAGTGTGACACAGTTGGCTTTCGTTAAAGTGAATGAGGCTTTAAATGATCAGTTAATTAAGATTAATATTGCCAAAAAAGGAGATTAAATTATTCTTGCACAAAATGTATACCTACAGGATGCTTGTGACAAGAAGGCCCATTGGTTCCATCTAATGACCCCCCAAAAATAGTTTTATCTTATCCCAACTTGGTGGAACAATGGCCTCTGCCTAAGAAAAATTACTGACATATTAATTTAAAAGATTAATTCAAGCATACTGATTTATTAAATTGTTCAGTAAAGAGCCATCAAAAATTGTAATTCCATATAACAAAAAACAACTTGATGCTTTTCAAATGTTTGCTGATTGGCAGATTGCTATAGGAAATTCTTGTGATCAGATCTTGCATCATTTACCCTCACGTGCTTTGTTAATTCAAAAATTAAAAAAGGAGAAATTAAGTATAGTTTTCCCCCATCAGATTTTACAACATGTTCTCTTTGTAATAAGTTAAATGCTGATTCGTTTGGAACAGTAAAATAAAAAGCCATTGGTAAAGCAAAAAGATCTCCAGATAACAAAAAGATCCCGACCCAGAATTTGCTGCGGTCGAGGAAGTGTTTATATTTTTTCCACAGGGTGCAGATTCGTCAATTTGGATCCCGGACAGACTGATTCGCCACAAAAGAAAAGGGAACTTCTCTGCGCCACCGCCGCGGGAAACAGCCGTGCACCAAAAGCTGCGGGCGGGGCCAGCCTGACTGACGGAACCCAGTGCACCGCACTCGCAGCCCCGTTACAGCGCCAGTGTCAGAGGGCGGGTGAAGGCCGCTGCTCCCACCGGCAGAAGAGGCAAAAGAAACATCAAGATCCCGGCGGGACTAACAGCTGCTGCAGCGCAAACTCCAACCAGAAAATGACTCTATTTACTCTATTTTGGCTGTCTATCCTCTCCTTATGTTCTTCTTTTCACCAATGATTCCAGAAAACTTAACGTACCTAATGTAGCAACTTGTGAACCATGGATGTTTTCATCTTGTTTAACTCCTCAAAGTAATGTCTGCTCTTTTGTGGTTTTAAAGATGTCCTGTAACTGTAAAACTTATTGATATGATAATTATGTTCTTGCTGTGTTACAATAACTGTTATTGTTACTATGGCAGCGGTCATTGACTCAACAAGTGTAAATGCCCAATATGTTAAAAAATCAAGTTTAGGTGTTTTGAACAGCTCAGATATTAGTTTAGACTTAGGGAAACTGCATAACCAGATTCAGACCTTGGAACACTCCCGATTAGATTTTACCACCGCAGGAGAAGCCAATGACTTTTTCCACACTTTCTCTAACTTCATTTCTGGAAAGACTATTCTGTCTACTCTTTATAATCTTGCTCCTCGTAATCATTCTTCCCTGTATTGTCTAGATTCTTCGGCAGAGCATTCGGAATCTCGCGACCGAACTGCACCTGATTTTAAACAAAAATAATTAATTATTTAAAAAAAAAGGGTGAGATGCTGGGAGCCAGTGTGAGGAATCCGCCCGTGACAAGGTCATGAGAAGGAAGCTGACATACGCAAGGCGTGCTCAGACTTCAGGGACCCCTCTGAAATTCCTAAGCACGTACCCCAACAAAAATCTGCCGGCTTTTCTGCTCTGCTTTTCCACTCTTCTGACATTCTCTGGAAAAAGTCAAATCAGGGCTTTAGTCTTCTGCATTGAAAGAGTGTTTCAATCCAAAAACCCCTCCGATGGCTTTCTAGCCTGCCTGCAGGACTCGTACAGCTGCGCATGTGATTGTTTGAGGCCTCCTGACCGCAGGAGGCACAGGAAGCTTAAAACATCCTAGGAATGTAGGAGCTTCCGAGGAGTCAAAATCTTTAGAATAGGACTGATTAAAGGTTTCATTTTTTGGGTCAATGCTTGCTGCCAAATTTTCATATCCTTTATTTTTAGATATAGTTGGTATATAGAAAAACAAGTAGTAGACCTGGTATTAGCAACATTAGATCTTTGAGTTAAGTACCTTCTTTGTTATATCCCACTGCACCTTTGTTCTATTAGAGATGTAACTTTAATGCTTTAAGGAGATGCAGATTAAAAAAAAAACACTTCAGGGGAAACAAAATTAACATTCATTAAGGAAGAGAGCCAAAAAGTGTTAACAAGACTCTTGGCAAAAGATAATGTAAATCACCTGAGACCTTTTGTATACAAACTGATATACGGAAAGAATCTGGGTTGTGAACGCTACATAATTTTGTGTTTACCCATTGATCTCCGTGTTTTATCAAAAGTATAAAAGGCCTTCTGAACAATAAAGGATGGGGGCCAGTTTCTCGAACTAGTCTCTCGGCCTGGTTTCTTGGGACTCTGCCCCCCATGTCTCTCTCTCTCTCTTCTTCTCTCCCCTTCCCTCTCTCTGCTCTTTACTTTAACTTCAGGCTGAATCTCCATCTGGGGCGCGGAGGCTCGCCAGGTCTACTTACTTGCCCCGGCTGTTAAGACCCGCACGAAAGGGAGCTTAAGGCGAGGCACCCTTAGATATTCAAGCGTGAGCCGGTGGCCCAACGTAGATGGTGCAAATTCCTTGTCTGGAATTTTATTGGCCTTCCGCGTAAACCAAGCTATTCAGCCCTCTTCCTCCACTTAATCTTCTTACTACACTATAGTTTCTTAATCTAATCTTACATTAATAAACAAACAAGTCTTTCCACGCCAACGCCGTCCACCCTTCGAATTCCCTGGATCCACCGGGGCTGGACCCCGGCAGGCACCGACTCCACACAAGGTCTTAGGCCCTGGCATCGACGGGAGAGGAATCCCGAGAGGCCCCCGAGCAACTCGCAAGGGGACTGGCCTTTCCTGAGGCCACCAGAGCGGGTCCCAGCGGTCCCCGTCGTAAGGCGAGAGCACGTACCGCAACTCGAAAAAATCCAGGAGATTCTCCCCTCCAGGGGAGATGAGGCCCATTTCCGCTAAGGCGTCTCGACTCTAGACACACCTAACCTCTGGAATTCCAAAGGATCCTTCACACCCTTGCTGCAACTCAAGAAGTTCCCCAACATACCCGTCTCCACTCGAGAGGAAGCACGAGAGTCACGCCCACATCCAGAGGAGCCCCGTTTCTGCCTCCAAGTTCGAGAGGAGGGATCCTTTTGCTGCGTGGTCGGGAAAGAATTCCCGGCGTTCCCGTCGCATCTCAAGAGGAGGCGCTGTCCACAGGAAAGGCGACAGGAACTCCAGGGTCGTGCCACCATTCCCAGAGTCCCCCAGATGTCTCAGTCCATTCCAGGGAAGCCTGTTTCCCCGGCACTGCCTCGACTTTCAAACCGAGGATCGACTGACACCACGGTGGCACGTGGGACATCACTGGGGAAAGCATCGTTGGAAAGCCTGGTGGGAAAGCCTGGTGGGAAAGCCTAATGGGAAAGCCTCGAGGGAAAGCCACAGATCCCTTGATCCAAGCGAAGGGAAGCGTGACACTGCTGCTACAGCTCGGGAGGAAAGCGCACTTGCATGTCCACACTCGAGACCAGGACTGACTCCCCTGGGGAGACTACAGAAGTACCCCAAGATCCATGTCAGCCCTGGAGAGGAATCCTCAGGTTCCGGCACAGACTCCACACAAGGACTTAGGCCCCGGCATCGAGGGAGAGGAATCCCGAGAGGCCCCCGAGCAACTCGTATGGGGACCTGCCTTTCCTGAGGCCACCAGAGGGGATCCTGATGTCCCCGTTGTAAGTCGAGAGCACCTGCCGCAACTCGAGAAAATCCAGGAGGTTCTCCCTTCCAGGCGAGATGAGGCCCTTCCGCTGAGGCATCTCGAGGCTAATCACACCAAACCTCTGGAACTTCCAAAGGGCCCTTCACACACTTGCTAAAACTAAAGAAGTTCGCCGACATACCCGTCTTCACTCGAGAGGAAGCACGAGAGTCCCGCCCACATCTAGAGGAACCCCGTTTCCGCCTCCTAGCACGAGAGGAGGTATCCTTTGCCTGATTGGTCGGGAAAAAATTCCCGGCGTTCCCGTCGCATCTCAAGAGGAGGCACTCTCCACAGGAAAGGCGAGCGGAACTCCAGGGTCGTGCCACAATTCCCAGAGTCCCCCAGATGTCTCAGTCCATTCCAGGGAAACCTGTTTCCCTACACTGCCTCGAATTTCAGGACGAGGATCCACTCACACCACGGTGGCACGTGGGACAGCCCTTTGGGAAATCCTTGAGGGAAAGCCACAGATCCCTTGATCCATGCGAAGAGAAGCGTGACACTGCTGCTACAGCTCAGGAGGAAAGCGCACCTGCATGCCCCCACTCGAGACGAGGACTGACTCCCCTGGGGAGACTCCAGAAGTACCCCAAGATCTATGTCAGCACTGGAGAGGAATCCTCAAGTTCCGGCACCGACTCCACACAAGGTCTTAGGCCCCGGCATCGACGGGAGAGAAATCCCGAGAGGCCCCGAGCAACTCGCATGGGGACTGGCCTTTCCTGAGGCCACCAGAGCGGGTCCCTGAGGACCCCGTCGTAAGTCGAGAGCACCTGCCGCAACTCGAGAAATTCCAGGAGGTTCTCCTCTTCAGGCGAGATGAGGCCCATTTCCTCTGAGGCTAATCACACCTAAACTCTGGAACTTCCAAAACGACCTTCACACCCTTGCTGCAACGCAAGAAGATCCCCGACATACCCGTCTCCACTCGAGAGGAAGCACGAGAGTCCCGCCCACATCCAGAGGAGCCCCGTTTCCGCCTCATAGCTCGAGAGGAGGGATCCTTTCCCTGCGTGTTCGGAAAAGAATTCTCGGCGTTCCCGTTGCATCTCAAAAGGGACGCTTTACACAGGAAAGGCGTGAGGAACTCCAGGGTCGTTCCACCATTCCAAGAGTCCCCCAGATGTCTCAGGCCATTCCAGGGAAACCTGTTTTCCCTGCACTGCCTCGACTTTCAAGCCGAGGATTGACTCACACGACGGTGGCACGTGGACAGCCCTGTGGGAAATCCTCCTGGGAAAGTCTCGTCGGAAACCCTCGAGGGAAAGCCACAGATCCCTTGATCCACGCGACGGGGAGCGTGACACTGCTGCTACAGCTCGGGAGGAAAGTTCACGTGCATGCCCTTACTCGGGACGAGGACTGACTCCCCTGTGAGACTCCAGAAGTACCCCAAGATCCATGTCAGCACTGGAGAGGAATCCTCAGGTTCCGGCACCGACTCCACACAAGGTCGTAGGCCCCGGCATCGACGGGAGAGGAATCCCGAGAGGCCCTCGAGCAACTCGCATGGGGACTGGCCTTTCCTGAGGCCACCAGAGCGGGTCCCTGAGGTCCCCGTCGTAACGCCAGAACACCTGCGCCAACTCGAGATATGCAGGAGGTTCTCCCCTCCAGGGGAGATGAGGCCCATTTCCTCTGAGGCTTCCCCAGGCTAATCACACCTAACCTCTGGAACTTCCAAAGGTCCTTCACACCCTTGCTGCAACTCAAGAAGTTCCCGACATACCCGTCTCCATCAAGAGGAAGCACGAGAGTCTCGCCAATCCAGAGGAGCCCCGTTTCGCCTCCTAGCTCGAGAAGACGGTTCCTTTCCTGCGTCGTCGGGAAAGAATTCCCGGCGGTTCCGTCGCATCTCAAGAGGAGGCGCTCTCCACAGGAAAGCCGAGAGGAACTCCAGGGTCATGCCAACATTCCCAGAGTCCCCCAGATGTCTCAGTCTATTACAGGGAAACCTGTTTTCCCTGCACTGCCTCGACTTTCAAGCCGAGGATCGACTCACACCATGGTGGCACGTGGGACAACCCTGTGGGAAAGCCTCGTGGGAAAGCCTCATGGGAAAGCCTCGAGGGAAAAGCCACAGATCCCTTGATCCAAGCGAAGGGAAGCGTGACACTGCTGCTACAGCTCGGGAGGAAAGCGCACGTGCATGCCCCCCACTCGAGACGAGGACTGACTCCCCTGGGGAGACTCCAGAAGTACCTCAAGTTCCATGTCAGCACTGGAGAGGAATCCTCAGGTTCCGGCACCGACTCCACACAAGGTCTTAGGCCCGGCATGGACGGGAGAGGAATCCCGAGAGGCCCCGAGCAATTCGCATGGGACTGGCCTTTCCTAAGGCCACCAAAGTGGGTCCCTGAGATCCCCATCGTAAGTGGAGAGCACCTGCCGCAACTCGAGAAAATCCAGGAGGTTCTCCCCTCCAGGCGAGATGAGGCCCATTTCCGCTGAGGTGTCTCCAAAAAACGACCTTCACATCCTTGCTGGCCACA